>NW_025961303.1:0-275395 GCF_023159225.1 Perognathus longimembris pacificus | reverse complement strand
AGTAACCATGTAAAACATTTACTTCCGTGTGGAGCTTAGTCAGGCTTTGCTTTTGTTTTGTGTTCTAGAAAAGGCTCAGGAGAGAATTAAGTTTTCACAGCACTGCACAACAATTGGATGAATTTGTAAAGAATTCTATGAGAGGGGTCAATAATCAACACACAGTCTTCCTAGTCCTACAAGTGTGTGACTTTTGAAATTTCAGAATCAGGTACTTTTTTTCTCCACACAATAGAGGTTCAATTGAGACTCATATATGTTCCAAATTTAGCAGGATTGTGATGACTAGAAGCAGTTACTTAACAACTGTGCCTGCTGGCACCTGACCTGCCAGGGGAGGCCCCCAGCAGAGCCAAAAGTAGAATCAATTCAGATGCAAACAGCTGGCCAGGTACACAGAGAAACAAACAAACAAAGAATCCTAAAATCCAGAGAGAATGAAGGGATGTTCCTCTTGGTGAAGTAAGGAGGCTGAGTCTAAATAACTTCTTACAGGCACCCTGGTGCCTCTTGCCTGGTTGAAGGGAATTCTCCACCCAGGGCTGTAAAGCCTAGAAGTGAGAGAGACCATTCATGGAATGCTGATGTCTAGCTCAAGATCAGCCAGGAGGGCTTTGCCACAGAGAAATGCAGATGCAGTAGCTTTAGGAAGGCATTTCATGGAGAATGCTGATTCTGCCTTGATTAACTTCCTAAATGGCTAGACTCACCAGCCAGAGTAGCCTCTAAGTATCCTCAGTATGGAAGGTTGAGGCCTGTCTTCCCTAGACTGAAAAGTTTTGCTAGTACTTCAGCTTATACCTGATGTCCACATAAGGAATGGTATCTTATCTTCATATGGGGGAAGGTGAACACAGCCCGGACTCCCACCCAAGGTGGTGGGCATACCTGAATCCCTGTAGACAGGGGCAGGCACTTGGCTGATAGGTTACTGAACCTGTCAGTTCAGTATGTGGGGCTGGGAGTTTTCCTGTGACTCTGTCCCCTGACCTGACCCTATGAAGGCCAAGATCAGCCACGTGTCTCCATGTTCCTGTCCTGTCTCCTGGCTCATCTCCAGTCATCATGGCCTCCCACTTCAGCTCTCCACTGGAGCTGAATTGGTTTGTTGGTATTGTTTTTGTTATTTCTTTCCTATTGGGCCTATTTCTTGTGTTAAGTGTATTTGCTGGCTACAAGTCTTTGAGACAGGAGTCCACCATGCAGTGGCCGGCCTTTTAGTAAAGACTCCAAGATTCGACCCCTCAAAGTGTGGCTTATCAATTATCTCACCTTAACACATTGCAACCTGAGTGTTCTTTAGGAAAGCTTTGGGAGAAATCAAGATGTACTAGATCCAGGTGATCTGTGCTACTTAGGCTCTGAAAAGTTAATCAACTTTAAAACAACACAAACTTCAACTACCCTTCTTCGCCTTTTTAGGCTTCAATATCAAACTCCTTGGAGGTCCACACACTAATCAGCAATAAGGATCTACCTGGGGGCCCTGTGATTGCCACATGCAGAGGCCTTTCAGGGAAGTAGTCGGCTCTCTCTTTGATCCACTACTATCTACATTCTGCATCTAGAGTCAAAGATCAAAAACAGTCCCCAAAATATTATATCCATAATGTACAGGCTTGTCACTTCTATTTATATTTACTAGATATTAAAAGTAATTTAAAGAAACCCCTCATAGAAACTAATGACTGTAGTCCTTACCCTCCAATAGCATGTAATTATCCTGGCCATCCAATTACCTAGAAATGGCTCCACCCCTTGATGCATCTACTATAATATTCCATCCTGGTACTTCACCATCCCCAACAAAAGCACACATTCCACTTTGCTGTCTTGTCCCTCTCCTGGTCCTTGATAATCTACATCTCTTGGATCTTCCTCTGGGAAACCTTAGCTATCTATACATCCTCAGACTTTTGAGCTCTTCTTTGGCTCAAGCACCTATAAATGATGGCTTTCAACCAACTGCATCCACACCCACATTTTCAACTGCCTTTTCAATATTTACATTTCTCCTCATCACTTCTGATCCAAGATAGAACCTCACCACCTGTCCCACTCCTAGCTTTCCAAGTATTGTTATTCATCCCGTCTCTTCCTATCAAAGCCATACTACTTTTCCACCCACACTTACATGTTTCCAAGTCCTGTGAATGGCTTATCACATCCTTCATACAGCCTGCTTCCTCCGCTTTGTTCATCATGCAAAGATACTGCAATAACTCCCTGAGTGAATTCTCCTTGACCATAATTTCCTGACTCAAAGCATTCTGCACAGCAATACCAGATAATCATTCCTGGACTGGAGTGAGTGAGTGAGTGTGAGTGTGTGTGTGTGTGTGTGTGTGTGTGTGTGTGTGTGTGACAATCCTGCCCCAAAACTGTCTGTGCTTCTCCTTTTCAAGTCCAGATTTTTAATCCTAAGAGTCTTCCTAATCCATTTTTATCTCCACTAACACCCTAGAAGGTCACGAATTTCAGATGAAGTTCGATTCCCAGATGCTTTTCTAAACTTGCCTGGAGGTTCTCACTTCATCTAAATGGATCCCTTGATTTCCAATTCTACCCCTTAAAAGTTATACCTTCCTTCAACAGCTAACTCCAACTATTTCCACAAGGAAACTTACTATGATTTCTCCTGTCAAAAATTCATGCCTTATTCTCAAAAGCTCCCCAGAAGCAGAGCCCCAGGCAAAGCCTAATTAGGAAGGAAAAGAGGAGAGAGGCGGTGAAGAAAGAGAGCTGGTGTCAAGCGTGCTGACTTCTCAATTTCAAAGGCTCCCCTTGGTGGGGATGCCTCTGTTCCCACAGGAACCAGAACACATGTGTCGACAGGTGTCCTCTCTCACTGGTAGGAGGTTCACCCCACAGGGCATGAGCCCTACACTTGATCTCACAGTAGAATGAGGAGGTGGGGGAGGCTGTACATTAGGGCAGCATGCTCTTCTAAAGTTGCCAGGAATCCTTGAGAAAATGTTTGAGGTAGTAGTAGATCAAGGGGTGGAAGGTGCTGGGGACAGGTGAGGTGAGGAGAATTCAGATGGCTCATGACACATGTCTAACACAAGGCGACACCACAAACTGGTTTTCTAGAACTTTCTTCCATACTTGTCTAGGTGAGTACCTGCCAAGCCTTCTGGGGAGCATCTGCCTTCATCTGGACAATTTTTCTTACAGGGAGAGAGTTGAATTTACAAAGAGAAAAATCCCATGGACATGTAAACCTGGAAGGGTTCTGAGATTCCAGTACCTTCTCTCTACCAGGCTTTGTTGAGCACACTAGAGCTATCCTGGTGACATTTCAGCTTCTACTCATACCTCTTCGTTCACTTGGAGTTATCCTGTTCATCTCATTTCAACATTTAAGATTCAGTCTTATTCATTTCACCATTCTCACCAAGCCTGGCCACACAGAAGCATTCCTGGGGCCTGCTCTCTTCTCCTTGACACTTCTCCTTGCTTCTGCTGTTCTCTTTGCAAGGCTTTGGCTCTTTGTTCCTTGGTGGTGGCTCTCACTGAGAAGGCTCATAACCCTGGAGTCAGCCAGCAGGAGCTGACTCTGTTTTCTGTACCTCTAGGAATGGAAGCTCGGAAGGGACAGCCCTCCTCGGCCTCTCCTTGCCCAGATCACCATTCATCATTTGCTTTCCCAAGATTCTCTCTCAAGCCCTAACCAGAAGTTAAGATGTCAGCCTCAAGAGGGAACAAATGGAGCTGTGGTACTCACTAGACACTAGGTTGAAAATGAACTATACAACTTGTGTGTGGAAATGGGAGGGGAAAACTGGGAGAGAGCCAGGGAAGGGCTGACATTGTCCAAAAAGAAATGTACTCATTACATGCATTATGAAACTGTAACCCCTCCATACATGGCCTTTATAATAGAAATTTAAAAATGTACCAAGGGCTGGGAATATGGCCTAGTGGCAAGAGTGCTTGCCTCATATACATGAAGCCCCGAGTTCAATTCCCCAGCGCCACATATACAGAAAACGGCCAGAAGTGGTGCTGTGGCTCAAGTGGCAGAGTGCTATCCTTGAGGAAAAAGAAGCCAGAGACAGTGCTTAGGCCCTGAGTTCAAGCCCCAGGACTGGCAAAAAAAAGTAGCAAAAAAAGGAGGCAAGGGGTGTCATAAGGTGTGAGCTTCAGCTTTCCATCCTTACCAGAATCCAGAAATCACTCCATTTCAGCATGTGATATGATTGATAATACTCAGTCAGCTGGCCATTGTTCTCTGAACTTACCATGTAGAAAAATAGAGGTTTTTGTTTTCAACTCCAACAAGAGGAGGAAGGAAAAAAGAAACAAGAAGCTTTGACTGGGGCCTCTCTTCATTCTGTCACTCCAATTTCTCTCATCAGTTACTGCTTTGTTTTACTTTAGCAACTCATGCTTTTGGGGGTGACTTTGCAGCTTCTGTGAGTTGTTGTCCATTGTTCAAATGTTTTCTTGTTTTGTTGAGGCAGTTTTGTTGCTTGTTTCTTTATCATTTACTTCATGTCCAGGCAGCTCCCCAGATTTTGCTGTTGGTCTGTTAACCATTACATCCATGTTCTTGGCAGGAGAACTGAAGCTATAAGAGTCCCTGATACCTTTTCTGGAATGTTCTGGGAAGATCACATATCCCCCTCTGCTGAGGTCAGAATCCAGCCCAAAGGCCCACTGACAGAGGCAGCCCTTGGCTGAGTCCAATGAGTTGGTGATGGAGAAGACTAAAAGTCTCCAACATGTCCAGAGACATTGATAATTCCAAACCATTTCCTTTTTGAGTACTACACAAGTTTTAAATATTATTTTTCTCTAAAAAAACACTGGATACTTGTTAAAGAGGAAGAAACAAAGACAAACACAAAGAGCTCCCTACACCTATCCATGGGAACAAACCTTCAAGGTATGTGTCCCCTAGATACTTTTCTATATGTGAAAAGACGACTTTTCTCTAAGATGAGTATCGATAAATCTTAGGTCTGAGTCTTCATAAATAGCTAATTTGAGATCAAGACATGGTACACAGTAATCATGGTAATTCCTGCGTTTGTAAGATTAATGTAAGAGGATTGAAGTTCAGTGAGTTTGAAGTTAACCCGTGCTACATAGCAAGACCTCATCTCAAGAAAAAATAGCTAATTTAGGGAGATAGCCAAGGGTTACTTCTTTGAAACATACCATGATTAATTTAAGCAGTCTATCTATTGTTGGGTGTAGAGAAATTTTAACTAATTCTGTTTTGCTAAGCATTTAAGATATTATTTCCAATCATTTATTATCATATATGACATAGAGCTGGAATGATTTTTTGAAATTTAATTTCAAAAAATCAAAATAGCAGAAGAATAAGAAAAACACTCAGTACACTTTTAAAAGGCAAGGGAGACAAAACATGCCAAACAAATATATTAAAGGTTGCAAAACCTCCTGACAGCCTGCCAGGATGATTAACAAATGAAAAATCAATGACTACAAAGCATTCATTTTTGACCAAAATGATCTTATTGGCCAATTTCTCTTTGCTCAAATTACTTTTGCAAAGATTGCTTTCAGACAAATCACCTGGAGCTTTGTTGACTAATTAAATTCTCTTGGAGGCATTTGAGGTGACCCATGTGGCATCATTTTAAAGCAGAGTCAGGGTAAAGTTAGCAGAATGTACTACCGCTCTTCCAGTCCAAATAGTAAAAGGATCTATGGAACACAGATTTTTTTTAAAAATTAAATGTTATTATAAAGATGATGTACAGAAAAATTGCAGTTTTGTAAGTCAGGTAAAGAGTACCTTTCTTTTTGGACAATAGAAGCAGGCAGTTTTATTTCTTCATGCTCTGTGTTTTGCTCAAATAGGATACTAAAAAGTGTGA
This sequence comes from Perognathus longimembris pacificus, assembly GCF_023159225.1. Lineage (NCBI taxonomy): Eukaryota > Metazoa > Chordata > Mammalia > Rodentia > Heteromyidae > Perognathus > Perognathus longimembris. Next base: position 269,540 of record NW_025961303.1, on the reverse strand, counting down.
TGCGTGTCCTCAGAATAATCAACAGCAATGTTATCATATTCCTCAGAGGTGAGATGAGAGTGCTGGTCAGTAAACCTCCCCAGCCCTGAGTTATTAGAAAGAGCAGGTTTTCAAGAGTCAGGGCCTTTATTCCCAGGCCAGAGAGAGAAGGGAAGTGGGGGAGAGCAGACACCTGCTTTCCCTTAGGATTTCTCAGAAGCTAAAATAAGTGTGACTCGTGTGCTCATGTGCCCTGATTCTTCTCTCCAAGTGTCTCTTTCCTTGCAAGGCAATAAAATAACATCTTAAAGTAATAGCCTGGCTTTGTTATCCTTTTCTGCCTAAATTTCATTAACTTTAGCAATACAGTCCTCTCCAGAGGCAACCAGAAGTCATTACCAAGGAAAGAAAGACCCATCTGAGTCCCATTCATCCAAGCCACCCAGCTGAGCTTGGGGGAACATGCCCCCCCCCCAAGCACAGCCCATCCATCCAAGTCCCCTTAAGGGCTTCACCCTGTAGAGAGGCTGTGACAATCAGACAGGAAACTGTTAAAGCAACAAGATTTTTTTTAGGACCATAATCTTTTCCAAAATCCATGTCATTCTTTCTGGCATTTTAAGTGGGGCATTTGGAATATAATTAAGCATTTTCTAGATTGGAATCATCTTATGGAACATCATTTTAAACATTTATAGAGAGCCAATTTCTTGTTCTGGGCATTGTGCTAAGGGGATACAAACATGAATAAGGCAAAACCTCAGGGCAAACCAGGTGATAGAGGCTCACACCTGTAATCCCAGCTACTCAGAAGGTTGAGGTCCAAAGATTGTGGTTTGAGGCCAGCCCAGACAGGAGGGTCTTAACTCCAGCTAACCTTCAAAAAGCTGGAAGTAGAGGTGTGGCTCAAGTGGTAGATTGCCAGTCTTGAGTGAAAAAAAGCTAAGGGACAATATCTAGGGCCTGAGTTCTAGTCCTGGTACTTGGAAAGAAAGAAAAAAGAAAACATAAAACTGTCTGGCTTTCGGGCTCGGGTCGCCTCCCCTGGTGTAGAAATCAAGGCTCAGCTACGCTTCTCACCACTCCCTTTCTCACCCTCTCTCCTGGTCACCCAGCCGGCAGGTAAGGCCAAGATGGGGCGAGGGACCCAACACTGACCTCATGTGCACAAGGCTGAACAAGAACGCTTACCCACCTCCTTACCAGTAAAGAAAGCCAGGCGTACTCGGACCTTGGAGAAGCTGCAAGAGCTATCTGATTTATTAAGGCAGGGGTAAAGGGAAGTGATAGGAAGGGAGGGCGATCAGCTAGGATGCTGATAGGCTGGGAGCTTATCACATGACCCCTTCATGAACTAATATCACTAGAAAGCGCAGCGCCAGGGAGAGACTGGGGGGCGCCTGGGCTGGCAAGAAAGTTGGGGGCTGGGTGCAAAGCCAGTTCTTCTGGTTCCGGGCCCAGAGAACTGTGGCCTGCTTCCGCATTTCCCCAGGGTTGGGATGAAGGGCGGCGTCTCGGGTATGCTCTCCAATGCCCTTCACCCTGAAGTCCATAAAGCTGGACCCCAACATCTGGCAAAGAATTCTCAGTCTGATAAGAGAAACAGACACCTCATTACCTAGGCACAAAATGTCTTTGTAACTAGATGAATTGTGAAAAGGGTGTTTTGGGACTAGGGAAAGTAATGCAAATTTATCAAAAGGGAAATTCTTAGAGAGAAATCCATGTCTGAGATTAAGAAAATAATGATTTAGTCCAAAAGTAGTGACCAGCCCTGGCTGAGAAGAGGACCTGTAAAATCCCCAGTTGTTGAGGACATGCTTCAGGCAACTTCCACAGTAAGGCACTGACTGGCAGGTGTTCTGGGGAGTGGATGGTAAACCGAGTCTCACAAATACTCACGTCACACTGCGGAAACTGAATGTAACTCCAAGCCTATGAGACTTTTTGAGATGACAGAATATAAAATGCTGCTGAGCACCGGTGGCTCACACCTATAATCTTAGGTAATCAGGAGGCTGAGATATGAGGATCATGATTCAAAGCCACCCTGAGCCGGAGAGTCCATGAAAGTCTGAAGTAGTACTGTAACTTAAGTGGAAGAGCTCCAACTTTGAATGAAAAAGCTAAGGGACAGTGCCCAGGCCCTGAGTTCAAGCTCTAGTACCTGCACACATATACTCACATACACACATAATTACATATGTGTAATACACATATATGTAATGATATATGTATAATAAATACATAAATAATATATAACACAATGACATTTATATGTAGCATAAGATAGTTTTGAGCATAAAATATCTTAGGTCAGTATATTATAGATGATATTAAAAAGTTCACTTTGTAATCCAATCCTTACTCATATTTGTTCTAAACTATTTAGTTTCCTTAAATAAGCAAAATATACCCCTTAATGTACCTTAAGTAAGTGAAGAAAGGCATCGTTTCTTGACCAAACATTAACATCTTGCATTGTGGGTGTGTTTTGAGATTGAACACACCTAATATAGAATGATTTTGACTACATTTTACAGTAGCAAAAATAGCATAAAACTGTTTTCCTGAACCTAATGTTGGAATGCTTGTCTTTGCCATTAAAAAAAAAAAAACAACTGGTTTATTTTTAAAAACATTTGTGTTTATTTCTAAATGATGGATTTAGAAAAGTGCTTCAGGCTCCTCTATCCCAGCTCTTCTCAGCAAGAACAAATCATAGGCACTTCGAACCCAGCAAACAAGACACACAACTGCAGGTAAAGGTCATTTTTTTAAGTGCCAGGGGTACGTCTTGAAGCATTACACAGGATGTGTTACTACACAATTGTAATTCTAGAGCTGATAAAAAATCACCTATAAGAGCTTATAGAAAAATGCTTTTCTTAAGTTTTTCTCTTTTTTTTTTGGCCAGTCCTGGGCCTTGGACTCAGGGCCTGAGCACTGTCCCTGGCTTCCTTTTGCTCAAGGCTAGCACTCTGCCACTTGAGCCACAGCGCCACTTCTGGCCGTTTTCTGTATATGTGGTGCTGGGGAATCGAACCCAGGGCCTCATATATAAGAGGTAAGCTCTCTTGCCACTAGGCCATATCCCCAGCCCCTTTCTTAAGTTTTTATTTAGCTTGTTGCATTGTTAAAGTGTATCTTTAGCCATTAATTCATTCTGGATATAAATTTGTAAATACGTAATCAAAAGTAAAAATATCTTAAAATAGCACAGCAGCTAAAAACCCACACCACGAATATGAAGGTTTTCTAATATCTCAGGCTAGTAGACTCTCTAAGAAGCAGCCCGTCAGAAATGGTTACCATAGAATGTATCTTCCCTGGGGCTAAGAGCTTCTACTTTAACCAGAAATATTAGGTAACTAATGTCAATATTTAAATTTCAAATTCAGAAAACGAAAACAGAAATTAAAACAGAAAATTGTTACCATTTAATCCACAATTTTATAGTCACAGACCCTCTAGGCAATACTTGTGTTGTGCTCTTTGTCACAAATTGCATGGCCCCTAAATTGCTGTGCATGCTGATAATCTTGATCCATTCTTAAAATCGTGTTTTCAGCCTTTCCTTGCACTCATTTTTCTGATCATTTTTATACCTTTCTGTGACATAACAACACTACTTTCTGTGAAATAAATTTGGAGGAGGCCATGAACTTGGATTAAGTATTTGCACTAGACCCAATGGACCAAACAAATATAGAATTTAACAGTAATTACACTTCAGTATTGACAGAAGGCCTTATGGCCAATTCACCAATTAAGTTGCAACCAGACTGACTGGGTAACTGATAAAGCTGTAGTAAGTTGAGTTGTTTTCTACAACTCATTTCTAGTTTTCTCGAAATCCTGTCAGTTCCCATGGTTGCTTGCAGTTCTCAGCCCCAGCTCAGGGATCTGCCTGATTCTTAACTCATTTTTTGTTTAGCTTTTTCTCAAGTCTGCTACTAAATTTAACTAGTCCAAAAACCCTATCCCCAATGTTTTTGTGTGTTTGTTTTGTTTTGAGAAAGAGTAATTGGAAAGTTTATTAGGAAAGAAACAGATTACCCACAAGATTGAAAGTAGGTCATCTTCAGGGTGGAAATAATTGAGTTTTTTCCCCTTTTAACATTTCTATATTTTTACTTCTAACCTGTTCTGGTTTCAAATAACAGCTATCCAATATCATTATGAAGCAACAGTAAGATAAGTCACTGATTGGTGACTGAGGAACTCCTCCAAATCAGTGAAAACCATGACTTTGCAGGCATCTGCTCCTGGCATTCTCTTGGGGCCTCACTTGTTCCCCTAGGTGCAGATTCCCACCCTAAGATGAGGATTCAGAGTGAATAAATTATGAGTTTAAGGACAGCAATAGGGAGATGAGGCTGTGTTGTCAAAACAATGGACAGGATCTCTGCCTGGTACCCAAATCTGCTGGGGAGTCCCTGGTACCCCTGTGTGTGCCTAGATTGCCCACCAAGGGCTAGTTTGGTGGAGCCATTTGTATGGTGATTTCTACAAGCCAGTGGCTAGGAGCCACTCCTTCATGTGCAGAATGTGGGTTCCAGCAGCAGGAGAGGGCCCTCAAGTAAAGTAATGCCATGGCCCTGGTGCCACTTGCTTAAGACGTCAAAGGAGGTGACATAGGCAGGAGGGTCACCGACACCCCATGGAATCTGGCATTCTACAGTGGCTGAGATTCAGCCTGTTGAGCTAGTGCCATTAGTAGAGTCTTTGACCAGGGGGAAATTTTCCTTTCCTCTTAACTCATTTGAGCTTTCCTGCTTCTCAGTGCCACTCATTTTTGTGATCAAATGCCCCCCCACAAAAAAAGAGTACAAGTATGTTTTCATCTTGTACTTATAACCACATACATCATGGTGGGTGATCTAATAGGAGAGAAGAGATAAAATCTAAAGACAACTAGAAGAGAAGTAAGGCTAGCAAAGGTCAGGACAATGAGAGGGATTTGTTTTCCAGAACATCTGAGTAGAGAATCCTTGTGGAGAATGAAGTGGCAGGAGGGGGTGGGCAGAAGGGAACTCTGAAATAAACTTTTCCTTGTCCCTCACTAAGATCAACCACATCTCCACATTGGTAAGACAATGAACAAGAAGCTTCAGGCTCACAGTGGGTCAGTGGAAGAGATGGGAAACTCTCCTATGCCCACTCCAGCTTGCCCAACCCCTGGTAGTACCTAGCCTTTAGCCCCAGCCATTAGACAGCCATGCCTCATAGGCTGAGCTGATAATTACAACATTGGTCTTCAACTCAAGCAAGCCCTTGGCAGAGAGCCCTAGCCCTCTGCCCCTACCCATGCAAAGCTTCTCTCATTATCAACATCCCCTACCAGAACAATACATGTTACAACTGATGAACCAAACACTGATACACCATCAACACTCAGAGTCCATAGTTTACATTAGGGTTTACTGTTAGTGTTGTGCATTTTGTAGATCTGAACAAATGCATGAAGACACATAACCCCCCTCCAGCATAGTATCATACAGTATTTTCACCTTCCTAATAATCTTCTGAGTATAGAAAATACTTTTTATTCTAAAATATTGGAAAGTTGAAGAGCATCTTCACCTGGTCAGACTGACAATCCTCCCAGTAAAGGGGGCTTGGATCTCTGTTATCTTCCCTCCTTAAAAATAGCCTCTCTCACATCCAGCTGTCACACTGGGATAGAGACCACTAACTGGATACCCAGTTCATTTTTCCTCCTTCCTTCTCAACAAAGCCCTGGCTGGATCTTGGGCCTCATTTCCCTAATTCCCACATGACTAACATCTGCCTAAAAAGAGGAGATACAAATGGAACTCAAAGCAGGGTATAGTGGTACACACCTGTAATTTCAGCCCTCCAAGAGGATTGTAAATTGAGGACATCCTGGGCTACATAGTTTCTGTTCACCACTCCCCAAACCATTTTCTGGATTCTTCATTATGGCCCATCATTCTCTTTTCCATCCCTTCACCAGTACCAGTCTTCATTTCTGTAGTTCCATAATGTCTTAAAGTGGTTTTGTGTGCTTTCTCCAACTTTTTTTACAGTAAAAGTTTGACTATATTACTTCTTTTGTTATTTCATATAAGTATTGGAATAAATTTGCTTGAATCTATAAAAAAATTCTGGGATTTTTATTGTAGTTATATTAAATCTGTAGATCCACTTTAGGGAGAATTGACATTTTGCTAGGTGAAGATTTCCAGCTGGGCACTGGTGGCTCATGCCTGTTAATCCTAGCTACTCAGGCAGCTGAAATCTGAGGATTGAGACTTGAAGCCAGCCCAGACAACAAAGTCTGTAAGACTCTTACCTCCATTTAACCACCAAAAGACCAGAAATGGAGTTGTGGGCTCCTCCTCCTCTTTCAATGATAAAGTTGATGGGGGGGGCGGGGGGGGTTGACCTGCAAGAATATAGAAGAGATGAACTCTATCAACTAATTTGACCTGCTGGGAATATGGCCTAGTGGCAAGAGTGTGTGCCTCAACTAATTTGACCTAACTGACATGAATCAAATGCAAAGCAAAAAAATTCAGGTATACTCTTGGGTGCCTGTGAACCCGTCTCAAAAATAAAATATATGTGATTCTATAAAAATCTCAAAAAGTTTGGGGGTATCAATTTTTTCTAGGAAATCATCCATTTCTTCGAAGTTCTCGAATTTGTTGGCATAAAGGTTTGCAAAATAGTCCCTTATTATTTGCTGAATTTCGGTTATTTCTGTGGTGATGCTACCTGTTTCATCTCTTATCTTGTTTATTTGAGTGTGCTGCCTTCGTTGTTTGGTTCAGCCACTCTGGCAAGCAGTATGGAGATTCCTCAGAAGGCTCAATGTAGAACGCCCCTATGACCCAGCAGCCCCACTTTTGGGTATCTATCCAAAAGCCCACAAACAAAATCACAGTAATGCCACCAGCACAACAATGTTCATCGCAGTACAATTTGTCATAGCGAGAATCTGGAACCAACCCAGATGCCCGTCAGTAGACGAATGGATCAGGAAAATGTGGTACATATACACAATGGAATTTTATGCCTCTATCAGAAAGAATGACATTGTTCCATTTGTACGGAAATGGAAGGACTTGGAAAAAGTTATACTAAGTGAAGTGAGCCAGACCCAAAGAAACATGGACTCTATGGCCTCCCTTATTGGGAATAATTAGTACAGGTTTAGGCAAGCCATAGCAGAGCATCACAAGGCCCAATAGCTATACCCTTATGAACACATAAGATGATGCTAAGTGAAATGAACTCCATGTTATGGAAACAATAGTTACATCACAGTTGTAACTACTTTCAACGTCCTATGTGTATGTGTAGTTTCTATTATTGAGGATGTTCTTGTATCACCTTCCTATGGTTGTACCTACACTATATCTGTAATCTTATCTGAGTATATTGGAAACCGTGTTTACTGGTATTGGAAGTAGGAAATTCAAAGGGAATACCAAATTTGAGAGACACAGGGTAAAAAAAAAAAGAGAAATAACTACAAAAGCAATACCTGCAAAACTGTTTGGTGTAAGTGAACTGAACACCTCGGGGGGGGGGGGCGGGGAGGGAAAGGGGGGGAGGGAGGGGGGCATGAGGGAATAGGTAACAAACAGTACAAGAAATGTTTCCAATGCCTAACGTATGAAACTGTAACCTCTCTGTACATCAGTTTGATAATAAAAATTTGAAAAAAAAATCTCACAAAGTTTAACACATTAAAATCATACAGAATGTATAATTTAACTGCAAACAGTTAAATTAGATACCAAGAAGACATTTATAAAAGCTCTACATTTGAAAAAAAAAAAAGCTAAAAAACATATATAACCTATGAGTCATATTAGTATGTATTTTAAGTCAGATGATATGGAAAATAAAACACATTTGTGAGACACAACTAAAGTATCACTTAGAGGACATTTTACCATTAAAAATGCTGATATGAAAAAAGTAAATTCTTACTATGGAATGAAGGCTGGCTCCAAACTTCTGTTCCCCTGCCTTAGTCTCCCATGTGCTGAGATTATAGGCACGTAACACCATACCTAGATAAGGAAGATTTAATATAATGACTTGAGATTAAGAAACTAGACCAAAAAAATGAACAAACTAATCCTAAAATAGGCCATAAGAAAGAAATGATTAACAATCATAAATCAGATTAATAGTATAGTAATCTCAGAATGGAAACTACAAAAGTTAGCAATGAACATTTTAGATTTTGAAGTTTTTTTCTGAAAAATAAATGAAATTAGTAAATACTAGCAATACTGATCTTTTCAAAAGAGAAAACTCAAAATGCCAGGAATAAAAGAAAGGGCCTACTATAAGAGCTACAAACATTAAATGTATAATAAATTAATATTAAAAACAATTTTATGCTAAAAAGTCACCCAGAATTAAAAGTAATACATTTATGAAAGAAACTGAGTTGGTCACTAAAAGTCTCTCACAAAGACAAAGAAGGGTTCACTAGTGAATGAACACTTTAACAAGATTTTTTTTAATTAAAAGAATTTTCCAAATTGCTTTGTGAAAGCATCATAGCAATGATACCCAAACTGACAAATATATTAAAAGAAATGGAAATTAAAGACACATTTAATTTATGAACATAGACTGGAAAATCCTTAGCAAAATTTAAAATAAATCCATCTGTATATGAAAATGACAATCTTTCATGTGTCATGGATTTTAACCTAAAAATCATTGGACTGACTAAAACAAATCAATATACTTTATCAAATTAACAGAACAAAGGAGTCATTTCATTCATGCAGAAAAGTATTTTACACAATTCAACATATATTTATTTTTACAAATCTTAGCAAACAGGGAAACACTAAAACGTTCTCATTCTAAAAAACATCTACAGCAATAGTGTTTATACAATATTATTAATATAGTTAGTGCTCTGCTAAATGATACATTTAAACATTGTTGCAATAGTCAAATTTAACATTATCATTCTGTGAATATGAAGGCTCTGGGTTAGTTCCATAACAATGAGAATATTATTATTTCCTTTTTTTCTAGAGGAAAGATGTACAATTGATTGTCCATTAGCTATGGGAACTGTGATAGTTTTCCATCGACCCTAACCACAGAACACGTTAATACCAAAAGGCACCTTAGGGGATCTTCTAGGACCCAGACACTAGGAAGTAGCTATCTGATGGCCGCTGACTGCAAACAGGTCCATCACCCCAGCCAGCACAGTAGCTTCCTTCTTTGCTTGTCCATTCAGAGGCATGAGGATGCCACAGCGTTCAGGGAGCAGAATTCACTTCCAGTTCAATGGAACCATTGTGTCTGCCAATTGAAACATTCCTCTCTTTAGGAAAAAGGCATCTAGGTCGGCACAAAGTAAGGTCATGGGAACAGGAAACAAAAATTTTGTTAATGAGTCACTAAGAATAATCGTGGGTGGTGTCACTACCATGTTCATCATATGATTCTTCAATCCATTGACTCTAATTACAGAGAAAAAATGCCACCTATTCAATTCACAGTATCACAGTCTCCTGGGGAAGTTTGGTAGGCTTGATGGGAGTTATGACATCATGAATAAGTCTTCCACCCCACTGTCCTGCCAGCAGCTGCAGGATGTCATAGCAAAACCAGTGAATTCTACCACCATGAACATTATGTCTATCCTTTGCTGGAAGGTGAGTCCCTTGACCAGAAACAATGCTATTTGAATACCATGATGGCAGATCAAACATTCTATCAGTCCATGGATGGTAATTTATCACAATCATTGCATGCAAGGAAGGTGTATATATAGGAAATATGAATCCAGTAAGAACAAATACTGCTCTATGACAGACACGATCCAAAGAAATATATCCACCATCATTAGCTGCAATCACTCTGGAGAATAGTACCCTACCAGCCACCCACTACTCATCTCTTCGGTCAGCTGACTGGGCAATCACCAATGGCCATAGCTGGGTCAGCATGGCGAGTCAGTCATGCTTTTGAAGCCATGCATAATCCCCACCCAGTGGTTCATGGCCATTTTGCCTACGACTCCATTGTGCAAGAACAGGAGTGGTATGGGAAAAAGGATTGCTACCCACAAAAAGGAGCCACTTTTTCACTTAATAACTAACATCCTCCTCCACTCAGGTTATCTTTTGGTATTGTGTCCACTCAGCAAGGTCTACTACCTACCACATCCCCAATTTCCTTGTGACCAATTTTCCAGTCATGCCTCTTCTAAATCCCTAACCAGCTAGCCAAACAATTCACTCAAGAGCTCATACAACTATAAAGTCACTCAACTGGCCACTTCTTGCAATCCAACCACCAGAGACACTGCTCAATGTTCTGCCCACCTAGAGAATTTCCCTTTACCAGCGTCCTTTCAAGGTCATCCTAGTACAGTCAAAGTGCTATAACTATCTACTCTTTCATGGTGCCTGAATATCCCACAGAAGGTTCTGTAAAGCAGGCCCCAGTTTCTTCTTCTGTCAGCTGATCACAGGAAAATTACTATAAAGCCACAGGTACGGAATGAGAAGAATAAGAGTGCGACAGGACTTGAGACCATAGACATTTGGGCTATTTCTGATAACTTACTTGTTCCTCTCTTTACTACTGGAAGCGCGTATATTCTCATCTGAATATATAGTTAATTTTCAACATATTGTCTAGTGAGCGTGTCTCTGTTTCTTTCATGGTTCTGAGCACCACATTTATTGATAGCATGTCTGAACCTCTCTCTACAACACCACAGTAATCAAGGGGATCTTTCTAAAACACGGTGCATCACTTTTCTAGCTAAACTTTCCAATGTATTCTTAGAATATTTGAAATTAAATCTAAACTCTTTACTATGGTTAATAAAACTACACACAACTTCCTTTCTGACTCTATATCAGTTTTGTTTTAGGCTAGATAAAGTGTGAAATACCACACACACACACACACACACACACACACACACACACACACACACAACTCCTTCAGTTCTTACACAAAAGTTTTAGAAGTTTGGCAGAAAGAGAAAACAAAGCTGAGGACTTACTAAGATTAACAAACTCTCCCAAGAGCACCTACCTAGTAAGGCTTGCAGCTGCTTCACACCCAGTTTTCAACAATAACTAGCACTTACTACATATCTTGTGCTAGACAATGAACTAATGTCTTTATATAAAGGTGTCCACTTAATAGGATATATGACACATGATGAAATTATTATTCTCAAATGGAGAAAGAAACTGGGACTCACAGAAGTAACTGGATTAGGTCAAATAAGTAGGAATGGCAAGGCTAGAGTTTAAATAAACCCAGGATAGTCCCACTTCATGCTGCTAAACCTAAGCATTTCTTCCTTCACATCCTCCTGCTCCTCCTCTTCTTATGCCAATGCTGGAGCTCAAGATCAAAGCCTGGGAACTGTCCCTGGGCTTATTTTGAAGAGCTTAGGTATTTTGGTGTATTTTTTGTCCAGTCCTGGGCTTGGACTCAGGGCCTGAGCACTGTCCCTGGCTTCTTTTTGCTCAAGGCTAGCAGTCTGCCACTTGAGCCACAGTGCCACTTCTGGCCATTTTCTGTATATGTGGTGCTGGGGAATTGAACCCAGGGCCTCATGAATACGAGGCAGGCACTCTAGCCACTAGGCTATATCCCCAGGACCTAGGGTTTGGTTTTTTTTTTTTAACACATTTTTAGCAAGTTTACTTAGGCTCATCTACCCACCCCTGGCAAAAAGAAAAAAATTCATATTATTCTGTATGAGTTAGTACTTTGCTGAGATAAATTGTTTCAATAGCATCTGTTTCATCCAATAAAATTCCTACTCTAATTGCTACATAAAAGATCAGCCATTGTATCATTCTTAACATCTGTACAAACACAATTTCTAGATATGGAAGGGGGTTGGCCATTTTTATGTTTCATATATCATGTTACTACAGCTTGTTTTATGCTGTATTTTGGAGTCCAACTGGAAGATTAAACTTTGCCGCGCTGTCTGAAGTAGTTGCACGTACAACCAGTTTATGATTATAACCCGTTGTCATTCCTATCTCTTATATTTTTAGAGTATTAACTCATTCCATGTTTGAAACCAAAAGACAATCACTGTGCTGTTTATCTATGAAAGGTGATTGTGCACAGTTTAACATCTGGTAAGCAAATGAAAACCATGACTATTTCTGTTAACATAGGAGGAATCCCCATCAGGGAAGTGACTTCAATTGAAGGGAAATTTTGGATAGGAGGAAGAAGGAAGAAAAGAAAAAGAGCAAATAAAACTTGCCAAGGTACCACTGTGTTGGGAGCCTGTTCTCTAGACTTGGTGCATTGAAAAACTCCATTATGGAGGTATCATTCACATTCACACTTGAGCAAAACAGTATCTAAGACTATTATTCCACAATTAATATGGTGAAGATGGGAATGGGCCCCAGCTGTCCCATGCCATGAAATTGTGCAGCTTTCAGAATGAAGCTAATTGGACAGCATATCTACTCTGTAGCATAGTGGAGAGGGAAAGAAATGAGTCCCTGATTTGACAGTGAAGACTGCCAACTTCAGAAAAGAACCACAGAAGGAGGGTGGGAAGAGAGGAGAGCTGAGGTGCAACAGTGATCACCAGCACAATGGAGGAAAGATAATTTCAAAGGAAGGGTAGTTGAGAATGGTCAGCATTAGGAAGTTCAATCAATAAAAGCACAGGCTCTCCACCTACTAATGCAATCACCATTAACCTGAAAAAGCATACAAATCATCATTAATGCCTTCTCCCAAGTAGCAGGTCTCAAATGAATTCCCTTTCCAGTCCTCCCTTTCAATCCTTCCTGCCCTCAGTCTACCTCAAACTTTTACTCCCCAGTTGAGAAACTTGTAGCCTGGTCTTATGGTTTCTAATTGGTGCCCTGGATTCACCCATCTTCCTCTCTTCAAAATAGTTTCATGTGAGTCTTCTGTGCAGAGTTCTAAAGGGCGTTCCCCGCCCCCAGCCACAAATCCAGTATTTTTCCAGTCTTTCCACTCTCTAGACATCTTTTTACTTTGAAGCCGCTGTCCCATATGGCACTAACTAACCCTACGAGCTTTATCTGCTTGACTTGATCAGTGGCTGTGAGCTACTTGCTGTCTGCCCTTCTTTATTCTATCTATACCTCAATTTATCATCTGCAAACATGGAGTAATTTTTTAAAGAATAAATAGTGCTTATCCCCTATAATTAGGGAATAAAACATGCAAAACCTTGAAATAGTGCCTGCCTGCACTATTGAATAATCACTCAATGAATTTTAGCTATAATTGTATTAACTTTATGATTTTGTAATTACCTTTTCAGCTAAATGTCATACAAAAAAAACCACCACCAACAAACAGAACTGTACCATGAACAGTGGTATTGGTACCAGGTAACATTTAGCCTCCACATTATGCTTTTGGCCAGCTTGCCATGATCCCAGCAAACTGCCCAAGTTCTGCCTCTAAAAGGATCTCCAGGTATTTGTTCTGACTATCTACTCTGAAGAGCCTGTCATACTCAAATTATTGATACCTAGTCACTCGAAATCCAATTACTACCCTTTCAGAAGCATTGTCCCTAAACTCTTTCTGAGACCAATAGCCTACCAATTTGGATTTTTTTACTTTTTGTATAATGCTCATTAATTTATTGCTTGTAATTGTTTTTTGCCAATCCTGGGGCTTGAATTCAGGGACCTGGGCACGGTACCTGAGCTTATTTTGCAGAAGGCTAGCATGCTACCAGTTGAGACACAGCACCACTTCTGGCTTTTTCTGTTTATGTGGTACTGAGGAATTGAACCCAGGGCTTCATGCATGCTATGCAAGCACTCTACCAATAAGCCACATTCCAGCCCTGATTGCTTGGGTAAATTTTTAAACTATTATATTTTCCTATCACCTTTAATCTACAAATAACTTTCAAATCTATCAACTCCTTAGGTTTTATTTCCCTGAGTATGAGTGCCTGCTCTAGGTGGCAGGAACTGCGATTTTGCTTGTCTATGTAACTCTGCCCTGCCCAGGGCACTGCCAGGGAGCAGATTCCTAAACACAGGCGCATGAAGGGCATGGATTGTCCTATGCACGCAGCTTCACCATGACTGAAGAAAGAAACAAACTACTTTTCAAGTAAGAAAAAAAAAGCCGATTAAGGTTTTTAAGGATCTCACATTTCCTCCAAGAAATAACTTTCCAACTTTCCAGGAAATCCATTTTTATTTTAAATTCCTGATGCTGCAAACGGTCATCTCTGTCTTCCAGTACACTTGATACATCTTAATGGCTAGCAAAGTTGGGGAAGGGGATTGTTGCCATAGTGACCAAGAGAAATGTCTGTAGACAAACAATTTCTGTCACTGAGACAGAAGAGTTTTTCCTGTTCATCCATCTGTAGCTTGATTTAATATAGTAAATCCCCAAGGCTAAGTTGATTAATTTCAATTACAGAAGACATTGCTCTGGTTCTGACTCTGCAGGAATGGTACCCGTAATGTCTCACCAACACTTGACAGTGGCTCAGTCTCAGCAACAGTTTGACAAAAGTAGAACCTAACCACTAGGTGACTGACATCAGTAGAGTCACATCAGTAATCAATAACAGTTCAGTCTTACTCAGAGTTTTTTGTGTCTTAGGACTGGAGTTAAGATTGCCACAGAAATGAAATCAATGAGACATATTCATGTGTATAGTTGTAAGTGGTTACATTCACATAAACAATTATTTAACATTTTCATAGGCCAGTAGTTACTACCTATTTCCATTATCCATTGTTATCTCTGGCATCTTTCACCACTTAATCCTATTATTTCCAAACATAAAATTTAAAGAGGCGACTTCAGTCTGGTTTGGACAATGACACCATTCGCTGGGAGACACAGGAGAAGAAGATGGATCGAGGAGTGAGGTTAAATTCATCCCGAGCCATGCTGGCCTTACAATGCCCAACTAGACATGTGTGCTGCTGGCCAAATTCTTCTAAAATGCTATCCCATTAAACCCAGCACAAGGTCGACAAACATCTTATTCACACTAATGGCTTCTGGCTTCTGTGAGTCTGAGGTTCGTATCTCTGATATTAGATAATCCATTTCACTGGAAGTAATAGAGACCATTCCTTTGCAGAGGAAAATTAGTATTTTCCAACTTTGAAATAGTCTTGCTAAAAGGAAGATTTCTAATTTCTAGTTAAGCTAAAGTGTCAGACTAGCAAACTTGTATGCAATAAAAACAAGGCCAAAGGCAGATTTAAACATCAAACGACCCCCTTTGCTTCAAACACATTGACACTGCTTTCTCTTTAGTCTTTTTCAACAATTATATTTTCCTTACACATGTTTACTACAATAAATTTAAACCTGAAGCAATAAATGCTTACTCTTGCATGGGATTTTTGTTTTTGTTGGTCCTGGGACTTGAACTCTGGGCATTGTCCCAAGCAACTTTTGCTCAAGCCTGGCATTCTACCACATGTGCCACAGTGCCATTTCCAGATTTTTCTGAGTAGTCTATTGGAGATAAGAGTCTCATAGGCTTTCCTGCCCCAACTGGCTTCAAACTGCAATCCTCAGATCTCGGGCTCCTGAGAAGCTAGGATTACAGGCATTGAGTCCCAGGGCCTACCTTTGCCTATGTTTCTTGGCTGTGGTGTATACATTAAACAACAGGAAGTACTTGTGTTTCTTACTGTCAGCAGAACTATGTTGAAAACTTAGAAATAACTTGAGAATACCAACATTAGGATTCGTATGATGTGGTGAAGGCATGGGATGTTTAGAAATCTTCACATGTGATAGACAGGCTCTTCTGAAGAGACAATGCCCATATCAAACTTATGGCTTAGACTGTGTAACCTCCAACATCCTAAAAATATCCCAGAGACTTTTATGTTCTTGGCACTAAACTTTGTAAGATACGACCAGAGGAGGTTGTTGTAATGATATAGGACTAGATTCATAAGTACATAGATGCCCTCATACTAATTAATATGATCACCTTAACTACCATCTAAAAAAGTATTCATTGTCGGGGAACCAAAAGAAAACAGAGGCTATTCTCAGCCACAGAAAATGACCAAAAATTGTGGATACACATTTCTTTCTGTATAGCTGAATTGCTTGTGATCGTCCAATGAAAACCAAGCCGCAATTACAGTTATAACCTAGTTATAATTTCAAGCCAGGCTCTGGACAATCTGCCTTTTGGAAGTCTGCTCCAGGCTGGTACGGCCAATGCCTTTGTTAGATTAACTGCATGTCCCACATCTGAGGTCATCCTAAACCTCATGATGGAGAGGATCAAACTCAAATACTTAAATACAACTTGTTTAGCTGGCTGTGAACGTTCATAGGCTTTGGGATTATTGTATTTGGGGGAAGAGAAGGTTAGGTGATTAACAATATTTGAAAAACACAGTCACTTTTTCCAAATATACTATCAGAAAGAAAACTCCATTTGGGTTGGCCTAGCATGCGCAAGGCCCCGGGTTTGATTCCCAGTGCTGCAAGAAAAGAAAAAGAAAAAAGCTGGAGGGGGGGTGAAGTGAAAGGAAGAGGGGCAATGGAAAGGAGAGAGGGAGAGAAGGGGGGTAGGGACAAGAGAAGGAGGGGAGAGGACAAGGAAAGGAAGGGAAGGGAGGAGGGGATGCGAAGCCATGGGAGAGGGGAGAAGAAGAAGAGAGAAGAGGGGGAAGATGAAACAATCCCAATTCATTGATTCCAGCTCTAAGATTGCAGTCTAGACTGATCCAGCTCATTCTGGATTCCTTATTAGGTTTCTGACTCTGGAGTCCCTCTGCCCAGGGGATGAATCTTAAGATTGCTAGCACTTAAAACTCTCCTAATTATAAAAAGTAAATCACAGGGGCTGGGGATATAGCCTAGTGGCAAGAGTGCCTGCCTCGGATACACGAGGCCCTAGGTTCGATTCCCCAGCACCACATATACAGAAAATGGCCAGAAGCGGCGCTGTGGCTCAAGTGGCAGAGTGCTAGCCTTGAGCGGGAAGAAGCCAGGGACAGTGCTCAGGCCCTGAGTCCAAGGCCCAGGACTGGCCAAAAAAAAAAAAAAAAAAAAAAAAAGTAAATCACAAAGAGCCTCTCCTATCGTGAGAAGCCATTCAATAAATAGTCCTCAAAGCATTCCCAGAGGCTAGCTGGGCAAACCCCAGTAAGACCTGAGTTCTAGGAAAAGCCATTAGTGACTACAAACAACACAACTTTGCTTCTTTGCTACCGACCCTTGGCTCTGAGACTCAGCCTGTCATCAAGAGTGTCAACTTCAATGGACGGGCATGTGTCCACAGCAACTGAGTTGAGGTCACACTTGCCTTGCTCTGTCCGGCAAACAGATGTCTGGGTACCAAGTCTTAGTCACACATGGCAAATAGAGGTTCCAGCCAAATCAGGTGGGAAGTGCCATATCATCTTTCTAAGCCTTTTTGGCCAGCCAGTGAATTTGCTAAGATAATATTGCATCAACTGGTTTTCTCCAGAATGTTTACTTTCAACACAAAGCCTGCGTTTGGGTGATGTCTTTTTATTGGGCAAACAGAACTGAGTATATTTCTGTAACTCACCAAAAACCCCCTTTGTTTCTGTGTGTAGGAATGTGCCCCTTCAAAGAGTTCCTTCCTAAGGAGCCAGGTAAATCTGATGCAATTTGGAGCTCTAGTGGTGGCAAGAAGGAAAGCAACTGATAGAGCCAACAACAACCACCAAAAAACAAACAACAACAGCAGCAAAACCCAAGGGAATTGCTGTTTATTATTCATTTATCACATTAAGAAGGAAAAAAAAGTCCCTAATAATCATCCCAGAGAATATATAGCAAACTCTTAAGGATAATTAAACACCAGGGCTTCACACCATTCAGACCATGTTCACCACGAACACTGAAATTATTTAATAAAATTGAAGATGACTTTTCAATCCGGGACACTAAGAACTTCATATATCTCCTTGACTGTATTTTTCATGATGATTAGCTCATTTGTTTTCACCTCACAGACACTGGTATGCTGCTTAAAATAATATTTGGGCCTTTACTCGCCATCTGTCTATGGGAGACATGTTGATTTTATTAAAGCAAGTTGGGTCTGCATTCTTTCTCTGTTTGTTACAGGTAGACCTGACAGGCACAGGACCTTTTGTTTGCAAATGCTCTCCTCTAGAGGGAACCTAGTTAAGTAAGTTTCATTTTTTACCTGCTGGACAGTTGCACTCAGAAGGTGTTTCTCTTGTGATTCTTAGTTTAGCCATGTTTTCGTATGATTTCTGTAGGAAAAGAAGATATATTAAGATCTAGCAGTAGTATTCCAGTTCTGTGAGTTCTTCAGGGACTCTTCCTCTGTGGCTGTTAATAATGTTTGATAGCCTGCACAAACAGCATTTATGTAAGTGCATGGATCGTAGGCAATGCTAACAGTACTCAAGACATAATTTTGTTTTTAATTTAAAAAGCAAATTACCATTGACAGATTGATAGATTTGGGTAACACCTTTCTTCATTATTCAACTATCACCACCCTCTCCCTGCACAGCCAAGGCAAAACCCTGGCACTAACAATGCAGCTCATGGCAATGTGTGTCCTATCAATAACAGCCAATGTTGTAGACATACTTTATCACATTCAGGCTGCAACTACTGCATCTCTCCACTGGCAGACAAACTACCCTATCCCTACAGGAATCTAAGTCGTCTTTAAAGGAATCCCTTTCAATTCTCCATTCATCAATATCCGAGTACAACCTCTGTTAACTCTCCCCCTCCAAAAACAAAGGAAAACTTTTTTTCCAATTTTTAAAGCATTTAATATGAAAAGAATTCCGAGTTAAATGACTTTTAAATCTATAGGCTTATTTCACTTTTAAGAGTGCTTACCTTTCTCTAGTGATAAGGCCTAGCCTTGGTATATGAAAAACAGATGTGAGCATTACAATGAATATTCTCCATACGACTGAGAATGCTGTCAGACCAGACTCCACAAAACTGAACAGCCGGGCAAAGCCCATGCTGCCATTGCAACATGCAATCCTTAAGGAAGACAGAGGGAAGATCCTACACACAGACTTGGAGAGAAACCAAGGAAGGGACTTGAATAAATAGATACCACAGAGGCTCACAAATCCCAAATCAACTGTATGACCGGTAAGAGTGAATCCTGCACACTGACCGCACCTGTGCAAAATTCTATCCACATGCAACTCCCCCTAGCGCAAAGCCCAGCCTCACACACCTGAGCCAGGAGTCGCTCCACTCAAGTCGCTCTTGTACTATGGCTTTCAGCTGATCCAACTTCTTGGGCAGCAGGGGAACGGAGGGCGCCCCTTTAGCAGATTCCAGGGCGAGGCTCCTTGTCTGAAGGTCATTGGGTTTCACCCCAAGGTACAGACAAGAAATCCCGGCCACCCCAGAGAGGAGGGTCGCCAGCGTGGTGCTCGGGGGCATGGCACAGGTGCAATGCTGCCTGGAGGGGCTGGGCTCTTCGGATCCAGCCTCTCGCCCTGCTCCCTTCCTCGCAGGCTACTTTGCCAGCATCGGGGGGGGGGGGCGGTCCTCTGGCCACCTTCTACCTCCTGCCAAGACAACCGGCCAGAGGAGAAGGGACAAGTCCTCCAAAGTTCAGTCCTGGTGGCAGCACAAGTAGTTGGCGGAGTTGGCGCCAGGCAGGCGCAGTGAGGGACCTGTATGGGGCTCAGCACGGGGACCTGCAGGCAAGGACCATCCTCAGCCTGTGCCTCTCCTCCCAGCTGGGAGCAAAACAAACAAAAAATAAATAATGCTCTCCTCTGCACTCCTCTGAGCTCCTCTGCACTCCTCTGCTCTCCTCTGTTCTCCTAGACTGCTCTCCTCTGCTCTCCTCCTCCCCTGCTATCCTCCTCCTCTTCTCTCTTATCCTCCTCTTCTGTTCTCCTCCTCCTCTTATCTACTCTTCCTCCTCAATTGGATGATAAATTTTACTTCAGGTGTGTTAGGGAGATACAAGCTTAAAGTTAGAAGAGGAAAATGGGTTTCAGATGTACTCTAAGTGCATCAAGTATTGAAAATGAGTACTTCATTTGTGGCTCTGCAGCAATCTAACGTGTCCTCGGACCCTGTTCAGGCCAATAAGATAGAGGAGAGTTGTGTGACAGATCTCTGGTCTTGCAGGCTTTAGCTTGGAACAGAAAGGAGAACTAGATGGTTCTGAATGTTTATTCAAGGTCCATCCACCCACTTCCTCACTTTCAGCCCTCCCACTATATTCCTAAGCGTCAAGGAAATAAGTTTTTCTGTTCTCTCACCTGATCCACTCCACTCCCCCCACGTACGGGCCAGTGCCAGGTGCTAGCAAGATCAACAGGGAGCAAGGTGTGGGTACTGTTCATTGGGAGCTGCAGGCTTGCTGTGTTGGCTGGTCCCTCTGGAAGGAATGCTGGTTTAGTATGGAGAATTTCTGTCACTGTCCTTTCAGAGCTGTTGGAAATTCATTTCCCATCTCCTCCCCAGTTCATCCTTACTCCTTGTAAATGAACTCGGTTATAAATCACTCAACCCCTGTCTCCATCTCCAGATGCTCTGATGTGGGCTGCTTCTCCACAGCCTGTCTCTTGCTATAGAGGATGTCTAGCCTGTGGTGGAAAATGTATACTCACTGACCAGAGTAACACATACAAGGGCTTTTGTTTTCTTGGAAGATCTCCTTGGTAGCTCTCACTTTAGCATAAATTGGATGGAGGGCCAATTCAGTCTAAGCTGAAACAAAGGATAGGGTGTGGAGTTACTCACAGGAGTCAAAATTAGTTTCAAGAAAATGGAAACAAGGATTCTGTATTTTCTCCTGTATTTTTTTCTTTCTTTTTGTTGTGTATGTTTGTTTACAGATCTTTGGGAGGGTAAAGGAAGGCACAGAAATGGAGGGACAGAGGGTGAACAAATGCAGCAATGGTACTCAGTGGACACTATTTGAAAATGAACTATACAACTTATGGGTAGGATTGGAGGGAAAAACCGGGAAAGAGGGAGGGAAGGGGTGACATTGTCCAAAAGAAATGTACTCTTTGCCTGACTTAACTGTAACCCCTATGCACATCACATTGATAATAAAAAATTTTAAGGTTAAAAGATACCTGAGAATCTGGGGGGTGTGATTGCCTCCTCTAAGTGTAAAGCTACTGAAGAGCTGAGCTCTGCTATTTGGCTTCCTGCCTGCCCTCATTGAAGGACTGGTTAGGAAACTCCTAACCTGTATAAATCTACCTAAAAACATTAACCTCTGAGTTCTAAATTCCTTAGAGGAAACAATAGGTGACTTTTTGGAAAACTCAGTCTGTAGTATCCAAAGGAAGTGATTTCACTGTGGTATTTCTATACATTCCTCAAGCATCTGAAATTCTGATTCTATTCTGAATCCCCCTTTGTAACCTGAGTACAATTCATTTATGACCTTTTTCCCCTTAAGGTGCCAAATTTATCATGTTCTCCCTCTCACCCTGCATTTTCTGCTGCCTCCTGCTGGCTTCCAGTCCTCTTTCAGATTTGTAGATTTTGCAAAAGAGAAACTATTTGTCTGATTTCACTTTAGTGTTATCTACTTTTTGGAAATGTTCCCTAGTCCTGACAGAAGTGGCTACTGCATCCTTCCTGGGGCTTCTCAGTAAACTTTTCAGTTGAACAGCCCACTGTGGAATTGGCTCAGGGAAACGTGAAGCGCCAACACCTGCAGAAAGTGCTACACAGGCTTGTAACTCCTTGAGGGTTAAGGAGCCGCCCACGTAAGCTCCTTTTGAGTATGAGTGCACTTAGTGTAGTGAATCTACTTCTAAGAACATACTGCTGGCAATATGAAGACTGTCACACATCGAAGGAAGCACAGCCTATTGAAGTTACTCACCTCTCTTTAACTTATCACTTCCTAGGCAGCTAAGTATTATCTGAAGATGGACACTGTGC
Source organism: Perognathus longimembris pacificus (assembly GCF_023159225.1). NCBI lineage: Eukaryota > Metazoa > Chordata > Mammalia > Rodentia > Heteromyidae > Perognathus > Perognathus longimembris. The sequence goes on along the minus strand of NW_025961303.1, from coordinate 247,628 downwards.
ATGATTTAGCAAAGAGCTAACCTGCTGGAACTGACGTATCTTACTTAATAGGCTTTTGAGATCTAAGCCTGTATTCTATACTGGTTCATTCAAAACCTCTTCTACTACTAACAGGGGTATTTTCTTCCTGTCCCTACTCAATTCCTTTTGGACATTGAGCTCCTGTATATGGGAGGTTGCAACAGCTTTTCCTATAGTCCCATGCATTGTGAAAGACTGCATGCTAGTGTACCAAATCCAGGTACTAGCGTCCTGCTTTTGCCCACCTCTGCTGGTATTTATGCTTCATCCCAAAGATGGTCAGAGTCTTCTGCCCTCAGGCCATTTGAGTACTTTTTTGGTTAGGTACTGGCTATGTGTTCTTGGTCCTCTTTACATTATAGGCCTGGGATGGGTTCAAAAGCCATTAGGTACAATCAGGATTCGGGCTTGGGTCTTCCACCTTCATAGCCCAAACCACTTACAACCCTTGGGTGTGTTAGTAGAATAGTAATTACCCTTCCACTGAGTGGAAGACAGAGGGGCTTTTCCTAACCAAATACAAGGATGGGCTCAGAAGTCCCCCAATTGAAAAGCTTTGTTCTGACAAATATTCAAATAATCTCTGTTTTATATTCTCTTCCATAATCAAGCCAAAGACATTTATCATGTGCTGTCCTACTTTGTGTGGCCAGTGTGATCTCAGCTATGGACACACTGGGTTCTGGCCTATGTGTCCATGGGGTGGACTCTTGGCTCTCTGGTGACCTGTGTTGCAGGAGTCTCTGGTCTGATGGTCATGCTAGAGTCCATTACTGATGACAGTCTCCAGTCAATGGGATGTCTACCTTTCAGGCTCCTTGTATAACCCTCTGGTCTTTGCTCATTGCTCTCATCAGCCCTTGGCTCTCTTGCCTAGCCCTGGTGCTTGAAGAGACCCTACTCCATACCTCATGTAATTAGGCTTAAGTCTTTAGTAGAACTAGATCCAGTTCTTATTCCAAAGTACTAGAGGGAATTATGAGGTTTCAGGGAGAAGATTCTGAAACATCTAAGAATCCCTTAGTCTCTGCCAGCACCTGTCAGCATAGAACGCTGCCCTGGGCTCCTTAAAGCCATTAGGGCTGCTTTGGACATTCTGTTTTTTGCCCTCTCCATAGTCTGTATCTGTGAATGTGGATAGAGGCCTAGCAACTTGCCAAAGCAGAGCATGTAGAGATTGGCAGTGTGTCTCATTGTTCCCATGGAGAAGGAGGCCAAGTAGCTGAACACTTTATTTCTTTTTTTTTTCATTTCCTCCTGCGAAATTGGGTGGAGTGAACTGGCCTCTAGGTGGGTCTAGCATGAAAAGACCTCACAAACGTCTAGGCTTGTGGAGTCAAGAAGTCTTAAGAGACAGGGAAGTCTTTCAAAATATTTAAGATGTCTTCAAAGAAGCAGGGAAATTTGCAAGGTTCAGGTACCATCTTAATTTCCAGCCTTTTAAGCCTGACAGAGGCCAAAGGTCCACTAAGCTTAGTATGCATTTAAAAAGGCTTTCCAGGCAGCTTGGAGTGAGACTTAGTGGTTGAGGACTTGACTAGCATGCATAAAGCCCTGTGCTTGATTCTCCAGTACCACATAAACAGAAAAAGGTGGAAGTAACTGTGGATCAAATGGTAGAGCACTAGCTTGATCACAGAGAGGCTCAGCGACAGAGCCCAGACCCTCAGTTCAAGTCCCAGTACCAGCCAAAAATCTTTCCTAGTAGTCACAAAAGTGCTCAATCAGGCACCAAGCCAATATAGCTCTCACTAGGACTAAAGGTGGTTCAGTACAATCTTGGCTGCTTGAACTAAGATATTCTCTCTCTACAGAAGGTCATCATGCTCCTATCAAGTGAAATTGAAACCCTGTGGGAGCTACTAAATGCATATTTTGAGAACTTCAGTTCACAAGCCCTTCCCCATCCTTCAATTGCTCGTCACATTGAAGACTAGAGCCTCAGACCAGAACACAGGAAATTGAGGGGCACATTTCCCCCTTGCTAGAAGAACAGTGGCTGAGTTGTTTGTGGCCTGAACAGGGTCATGGTCAAGGGACAGGTTCACAGGGAGCTTGAGAATTCAGTGGAGTGCATGATACAGGTCTAGCAGGTCTGGTAGCCTAATGTCTGAGTCCCTGCCCCTGCCTCCAGGAATTCATAGGAGCCTATTACATGGATCTGCAGGTGGAGTTTCACCTCTATGAGTTTGCACAGCAAGATGCCAAAGTTGACACCAGTTAGCCTCCGTATCCATTGTTCAAGAGGAACAAGCGAGAGCCTATACTCTTGTGTTGGCCCAAAGTTTCACTAAAGGAATGATTGTGGGATGGCACTCCAGGGCACTTTCTGACTTCCGAGAGAAATAGGAGTTCTCCACACCCACGGTGGCCATTTGAACATGCCTACAATGTTCAAACACAGCACCTCACAGTAAAGGGCATCCTGTAAAATAGCCCCAGAAGCCTTCGCTTCATTTCCAGTTACTTGGCATTTTCTCTTACCTTGGACACTGGATAAACTGATGCAGTACTGTGTGGCCAGAGGATGGTATAGATTCTATGCGGTGCTGCTGTCTCCATGCACCTTAGGGTGGAGCCTCATTCTGGGTGTGGAGCTTGGTTTGGAATGCTTGTGCCCGATTCTGTACAGGGAAAACAAGTCTTGTTCTCAGGTTTGTTTTCAAAATATTGGTTGTAAAGGGGATTCTCAATTTGAGGGTGGAGACAGATGAATTCAGATGGTGGTTCTTGATCTACTAACATTGGGAACATGGTATCTAATTTTTCGTTGTGGCTTATATTTACAAATATTAGGAAAAATACAATGAACTTTCTCAATTTAGAGAAACCTTTTCTCATAAGACATGTATGACATCACACATCTTTTGAACATATAATTGATACATATATATAATAAAGCATACATTATTTCTATTACATATTCTCAAGTGGAAAATTAGCAAAGTGGGCGGTGTCCTTGTTTGGTGCCTTGAAAGGTAAATTTCTATGAACAACTTATAAAGATGAAACACATAGGAATGCTACAGAACCTACTGTAGACCTATGTACATGGGTGAGAAAAACCTCTTTTCCATCAACGTATATTGCTTAAAAGTTCCTGCTTTGGCTTGGTGCCTTGGGTCTTTAGGAAAAGTGGAACTGGTTTGGGATAAAGGATTTGTAAAATGGAAGGTTTTATGTTAAACTGGGTTTTCAAGATGGAGTTATGCCACACCCTAGACTGTTGAAGAAAACAGGGCTGGGCATATTTTGAGATTATATGTGAACTGTTCATCTTACTTGAAAATCCACCTCAGGTACATTTTATCCTATTTAAACTAGCCATTCATAAGCAGAGTAGATTGTAAACCTGAGCTCAACCAATCTGAGCAGAGGGGCAGAACCTCCTGCTGTGTGAGGGACAAATATCAGGAAGAACGGTTGCTCTGTGGCCAATTTTTGGCTAGTGTGAACCCTCGTGTGTGGAAGTAAACTTTGCTTGGCTCAGAATTTATTTTTGTCTCAATACATGTGACTGCAATGGTTCGTGGAGAATGTATTTATAACACATGGTAGAATAAAGGAAGGCCTCTGTAACATAGGTGATAGTTCACAAAAGGAGCTACTGATTGAATCAAAATGCAGATGATCAAAGCTGCATGTGTGTGCCAAGGAGAATTCTGGGATTCTCCTAGGAGACGGATCTACAAATGTCTCAGCTTTTCTGTTAAATTGGCACCTTTGATAGTAGCCATGGTCTTGTATTGAAGCAGACAAACTTACCCTACAGATGAAGGATTTTCCTGCATCCAGTTCCTGGAATGTGGATCTGGTGCTAACTAGGTGGGTCTAGTGGAATTGCTAGCAGGCAGCTCACAAAGCATTACTTTAAATGAGGCAGAATTGGTAGTAATTGGATTCTTGTGACTGCAAAGGGAGGGCATTGCCTAGCTCGAGGTGCCCTGGTGATCTAAGAGGCTCTGCTGTAAGAGGATGAGGCATGGCTGCTATGCAATAGCACTCTAGTTTCTTCCTTCTACTGGGGTGCTGCCTGTGCCACTCCACTGTGAAGACAGACTGAATTGTACACAGCTTTGAAGTTGAATTGCTACTAGATTCCATAAGCTGTCTATTAGACAGGGTTCTGTTAATGCATAATAAAGCTCTTGGTTCAAAGAAAGGGTTTGTGAGCCCAATATGAGTGCTTATAGCCGGGGAACAAGAATTCAGGTTAGTCTGAAATTGTTCCAGTGTAGAAGAAATGATAATCTCAGCACAACGTCATAAGTACAGTGATGGATGCATCAAGTGGGTGAGTTATAGCAGAGGGAAAATATCTTCTACAGATTTTAGGTGGTACACTAGACTAGGTTTTAGGTTGCAAAAGCTGCTTTACCTCCACAAAGATAATTAGCTCACATAGAGTTCTGGTGGTAAAGTGGCCATTGAAGAGTATACAGATGAGTCAGGATAACTTCAGCTGCCAGATCTGTAACATTCCACTCTCAGGAACTTCTAATCTGTCCACAGGATCCTCCCAAATGTGAAGACAGAAACCCACTCCCATTAAAATCAGGAGCAAGACAGTGATGTCTGCTCTCTCCTCTCCTCTACAACATAGTACTAGAACACCTAGCCAGAACAATTAAGACAAGAAGAAAACATAAAGGGGATCCAAATAGGAAAAGATGAAGCTAAAGTTTCTTTCTTCACAGATGACATGATCCTATACCTAAAGAACCCCATAGACTCTACTCCCAAGCTACTAGAGCTGATCCAAAACTTTGGCAAAGTAGCAGGACATAAAAGAAACCCTCAAAAACCAATGGCCTTTCTATATACCAATGACCAGAAGACCAAGGCCACAATCAGGAAAGCAACCCTTTTGCAATAGCCTCAGAATAAACATAAAATACATAGGCATAAATTTAACCACAGAAGTGAAAGACCTCTACGGTGAGACCTTTAAAAACAAAATTTAGGCAGAACTAAGGAAATGGGAAAACCTCCTATGCTCCTGGATTGGGTGGATTAATATAGTCGAAATGGCAATATTGCCAAAGGCTATCTCCAAATTCAATACAATACCCATTAATATCCCAACACCATTTTTAACAAAATAGAGGAAGCAATCGAGAAATTCATATGGAATAGTAAAAGAACGCAAATAGCAAAAACAATCCTAAGCAGAATGAACAATGCTGGAGGAATTAAATACCAAACTTCAAGCTCTCTTATAAAGCTATAGTAATAAAAACAGCTTGGTATTGGCACAGGAACAGGCCTGAAGACCAATGGAACAGAACTGAAGACCCAGAAATGAACCTGCAGAACTATGCCTACTTAATCTTTGATAAAGGAGCTAAACAAAAAAGAATAGAAGAAAGATAGCCTCTTTAACAAATAGTGCTGGCAAAACTGGCTCCACACCTGCAACAAACTGAAACTAGATCCTGATATATCACCCTGCCCCAAAGACAGAACTTCTGTTTCAAGGGAAGTGCTTCCAGTCTGCATTTCCCTGGTGTTCTTCGTCACGGCCACCAGGTGGTGCCAAATGCTTCCCTTCAGCTAGTGGCCAAACAGCAAGGAAGGAATGGGCTAAGGGCTCTGAGGGACTGTCTTTTGGATGGATTTGAGGACAGGAGGGAGACTTGATATGCTTTGCTTTTCCTTTCTGTAGGAGAATCTTTATTCTGTGTGAACTACCATATTCCATTTCCTAACCTCAGATAATTTAGAAACACAGGTGACTCCCGTCTCTTGGTGGCTTATGAGCAGAGTATTCTACTCACAGGAACCTCGGCACATCCCTTGGGCCACTCTCTGCCCCCAGTCTGGTGTTGTACACTCAGCAGACAAACTTTCCACTCCGTGTCATTAAGAAGTTTGTGTTGGTTAGTTGTGACCTTAAGAACAATTCTGTCTTTGAATTTATAATACTTAAAACTCTCAAAGTTTGGCTTAGAACTATAATTTCAAAACCGCAATGGGTCAAAAGCAAAGGTAAATTAAGGGAAGGGAGGATGCAATGCTAAAGGATACACTCTGAAGGTGCTTGCCATGCACCTCGATCACATCTCCCTCGAGTTCCTTGGAGAAAATTCCTTCCCAGCCACCTTGACAGAGAACTTGTCCTTCTCCATTGGTATCACTCAACTGGGTGTGTGCTGCTGCTCTTCTTGCTTGTCTCTCCTCAAAGACCCATCCTTGTAGACCTCATTGGCACCAAAGCATGTCTAGCTTGGCACAATATTTCCCTGTTCTTGACTCTTCACTAAATTCCGAGGCTACAGAATCCTACGCAGGAAAAGCTCAGGCCACAAGCTGGAAGGATGGGACTTCCTGGATGTCACCTCTGTCTGCACTGCTGGGCAGAACTGGCAGGAAGTGGAACAAGGAAGTGAACTGAGAGAAGCAGCTGTGGAAGGTGGAGGTACTTTGCAATGAATTGGGACTTCCATCCTGTTTATTCATACCCTTAACCCGCTTTGCCAGTGTGAAAACTTGGGTTCTCTAATTATGAGACTCTCACCCCACCTGTGACTGTAGCCTAGGAAATGGTATGAAAAATCCAAACCACTCAAACAGCTGAATCCCAGGAATTCATCTTGGCTCATAACGAACTGGCTCTTTTTTGGCAACTTCACTTCAGCCGATTTTAGTCATTAAATGGGGAAATGTTTCTCTGCTTACCATCTTGTTTTAGAATTACCCAAGGCTCTCCAGTCTTATCTAAAAACGTTTTGGGAAAGCAGTATCTTGATCGAGAATGTCTTGTTAGTTTAGGAGACTGACATACCTGAACATTTCCTTCATTTTGAACCTGATGCTCAGGAAAGCTATGTCAACATTCTGTGCCCTGGCTAGACGGAGTTGGCTGTCATAGCTGATAGGATAGGTATCCCTGGTGACTGCTATTGAAGTGCTGTACCATAGTATTTTCAGGAGACCATCATGGGGGTAGGCTACAGGTATACTTTTGTGTCCTTGAATTTGTCCTGTACAATTAAATAATCCTTATGTTTATTGTCACTAAAGCTAAGTTCTGGACAATTTCATGGGCATGTCTGAATTCAGACTCTATGCTGGATAATCCTGACCTGAGGCCTCTTGGTTAAATGCTTCTGTCTCTATGTATTCTTTCCAGTAATATTGCAGACCAGCTCTGCCAAAAGCTGTGCACTTGTGGATTCAGAATCTAAGCTTCAGTTGTGTTTTCCTACCAGAGGACAGACATAATCTGTAAATGATGGAAAGGGTAAACCTGAAGGTATTGTCTCGATGAAAACCCATCTTGCTTCTGGAGCAAAAATTGTTCAAGAATCAAAATTTCCTTGGAAACTGAAAGTGGATATTGTTTAATACTGCAGTGGTCGAGAATACCAGGGATGTTCAGGATATTGATAAAAAAGATCCACCTTGCATGAGAGTGAATGTGGGCAGATGACCAGAAAGGACAGGCTCCATCAGATTTATGTTTCTACAGAAAATGCGTATAAATGGGCTACAGAATTTTGGTCATGCTATCCTAAGTGTCTACAGACTTGTCCTTGTTGAAGTACGAGCTGGTGAATCTGGAGAAGTTGACTTGGAAGTCATATACTGCTTGCTCTATTTGAGCAATAAGTGGGGTGGGCTGTCCTAAAATAGACCCAGTTCCCTTGACTTGGGCATGAGGGATGAGATTGAACCCAGGAGGTCCATCTCTGATCCAGCAATTTCTGCGGAGACAAATGGGTTTAGGCCCTCTTAAGGTCTGGGTTTAGTGTGCTTGCTGTCCTGCATTATTCCTTCATCTCCTCTTGAGCTGGTGAGCAGGTTCTATTTCCATTCCCTAATTAGAAATGGTAGGCCGCTGCATACCTTGGGAATGGCACAGGTCAAGGTGGAAAGCAGAGTACTATTTCACAAAACCGGTATGGAGCAACACAGTATCTAGATCTTCATGTGATCTAGGAAATAACAGGGGTGGTTTGGGAGACTGCTGACATCACTGAAACAGAATCACCCCTAAATCCATCAAAGCTGAAAATCAACCTACTATGTGTTATGAACACCTCTCTTCCTCTGGTTTGTACCAGACTTTTTTTTTTGCCTGCTTTTTATATTCAGAAAAGTAGCGGCAAGAAGCCAAAGGATGTGGCTGGATATCTGAAGTCATTTTTCCCCAGACTTTGTTAAACTAGAGATAAATTGGGCTTGTTGAGCATTTTCCTTTCACTTTCTTCCTCTCTGAGGTATGGCTACTGTCAGTCCTGGGTTATTGCTGTGGGGCACTTAGTAGTTTCTATGGAACTTCTTACCTGAAGAAGTCTACTGCTACCTAACTGCACCCGGGAGCAGGACTGAGCGCAGCACCTGGGCTGAGGACTGAGCACAGCACCCAGTGCAGGACTGAGCACAGCACCCTGGATTCTGATGCAATCCAGGCCCAGGTCTAAGCGCAGCACCCGAGATCCTGATCTCATCCAGGCCTGGGACTAAGCACAGCACCCAGGATCCTGATCTAACCCAGGCCCATGACTGAGTGCAGCGCCCGAGATCCTGATCTAATAATCCACGCCCAATGACTCAATGCATCACCCAGGATCTTGATCTAACCCAGGCCCAGAACTTGTTGCAGCAGCCAGCGCAGGACTAAGCACAGCACCTGGAATCCTGATCTCAACCAGGCTGAGGACTGAGCACAGCACCCGGGAGCAGGACTGAGCACAGCACCTGGGATCCTGATTGAATCCAGACTAAGGACTGAGCACAGCACCCAGGACCAGGACTGAGCACAGCATCCCGGAGCAGGACTGAGTGCAGCACCCCAGAGCAGGACTCAACAAAGCACCCAGGATCCTGATCGAATCCAGGAGGAGGACTGAGCACAGCACCCGGGAGCAGGACTGAGCATAGCACCTGGGATGAGGACTGAGCGCAGCACCAGGGACCAGGACTCAGAGCAGCACCCGGGATCCTGATCTCATCCAGACAGTGGACTAAGTGCAGCACGCAGGACTAGGACTGAGCCCAGTACCCAGAAACCTGATCTCATCCAGGCCAAGGACTGAGTGCAGCGCCCAGGCTGAGGACTGAGCACAGCACACGGGCCAGGGACTGAGCCCAGCACCCAGCATAGGACTAGGCGTAGCACCTGGGATCTAATGCAGACTAAGGACTGTGCGCAGCACCCGGGAGCAGGACTGAGCATAGCATCTGGGAGTGTGATCTCATCCAGACCCGGGACTCAGCACAGCACCGGGATCCTGATCAAATCCAGGCCCAGGGCTGAGCGCAGCACCCGGGATCCTGATAAAATACAAGCCTGAGACTAAGCACAGCACCCAGGCCCAGGACTAAGTGCAGCACAGGGGATCCTGATCTAATCCAGGATTAGGACTGAGTGCAGCACCCAGCGCGGGACTAAGCCCAGCACCCGGGAGCCTGATCTAATCCAGACTGAGGACTAAGCACAGCACGCAGGCGCAAGACTAAGCCCACCACCTGTGAACCGATCCTGATGGAATCCAGGCCCAGGACAAACCACAGCACCCAGGATCCTGAGCTAATAATTCAGGCCCAAGGACTGAGTGCAGCACCCGGGATCCTGATCAAATAATTCGGGCTCAAGGACTAAGTGCAGCACCAAGGCCCAGAATTGAGTGCAGCACCCAGGATCCTGATCTAATCCAGACTGAGGACTGAGCGCAGCACCTGGGATGAGGACTGAGCGCAGCATCTGAGCTGAGGACTAAACACAGCACCTGGGAGCAGGACTGAGTGCAGCACCTGAGACGAGGACTGTGCACAGCACCCAGGCCCAGGACTAAGCACAGCACCTGGGATCCTGAACTTATCCAGGCCCAGGACTAAGCCCAGCACCCAGGCCCACATCTAAGCACAGCACCTGGGATCCTGATCTCATCCAGGCTCGTGATCAAATCCAGGCCCAGGACTAAGCCCAACACCCGTGCTCCTGATCTAACCCAGACTGAGGACTGAGTGCAGCACCTGGGATCCCGATCTCATCCAGGCTGAGGACTGAGCACAGCACCAAGTCCTAGGACTAAGCAGAGCACCCGTGATCCTAATCTACTTTAAGCTGCAGCACTAAGCGAAGCACCCAGGGTCCTAAGTGTTGGGGTCCATCTTCCCCCCTAGATGGAAGGGGCCTGAGGCACCTCCCCCAGCTGGTGAATGCAGCCCTTCCATCCTCTCTACATTGGAATCCGGAGAAACCGGTCGGGCAAAGAGACCCCCGACTTAGCTGGCAGCCAGCCTGGCGCCTACCAGCCCCGCCCTGGTTTGGTGCGCTCAGAGTGACATAGCCCCTTGGAGGTCAAGTGACCAGCCCCTTGGAGGTCACCTGACAGCTCATGGCCTATGGGAATCCTGGCCAACCCCCTTTCCCCGATCATCTACCCTTGTCCCTCTCTCAATAAAGTTAGTTCGCTCTCAGAAGCTGACTCCGTGGTCTATGTACGTAGGTAGGAAAACGGTCACATTGCCACGCGGGTCGCGCGCACGCCAGGACGGAGACGCCCCTACGTCTCACCCTGACAGACCTGCAGGCCGAGGGTTGGGGGAGAGGACTATACGAGGGTAATAAGAGAGAAAGGAATAAGCATTTGAGCCGGAGCAGAGAAAGCAGTCCCCACAGAGTGGCGCCCACGTGGGTTGCACGAATCCACGCAAGAAAGCCCGGCTCCCGACCGGCCCTGACGGAAACAGGTTGGAAATCCTGAGACGCGCGATCCTCCCACCCCAGGTAAGAGGATGGGACAAGTCCAGAGTCGGCGAAACAATTCGCCCCTTAAGATCCTAAAGTTCACCCTCCAAAACGCGGGGATTAATATCTCAGAGCCCTGCGCCATACAAATTTGGGAGGAATTGACCCACAGGGTCCCGTGGCTAACTGGAGCCAACCCACTCTCGTGGGAAACTTGGGACCGACTAGAGCGGGAATTACAAACAGCACCATGGGGAAAACTCCCACTGCGAGCCATTAAGACTCTCAAGGCTTGCCTCTCTTGGGACCCGGGCGGGGAGTCCCTGGATTCAGGAGAAGGACGGCCAGAGGGAATTTTGATCTGGAGGGGGCCCCATGCCCTACTCCGCGAGAAGCCCTGGGACCAAATCTCGTTCGGTGGTACCCAGGAACCCAAGCCGCGGCAGGCAGGAGATGAGCAGAGCAGCCGCAGGCTTGCTACCCCTCCCCCATGTGAGGCTCAGCTTGACTCTATACATATGCAGATTTCGGCAACCCTGAGCCGCTTTTCTGCAGCGCTGGCGGCGCCCCACAGCAAAAAAAAAAAAAAAAAAAAAAACCGGCCTGGCCACTTTTAAATTCAGAGGCCTTGAAGCTACAGATTTTCATGAGTGCAGGAGGATGGTTCTTGAGAGAGGCAGGCCGAACGTGTCCTGGACAAAACATCTGCTTTATGGCCTGACTTTCAGATTCCCCACCAACCAAGGCAATAAACAGCCTAAAGCCCCTTGCTGGGCAGTCACTATTGCCAGAGACAGGAATCATGATATTTGGAAAAAAGTTCCGATTCTTAATTGATACAGGAGCAGATCGGACCATATGCATTTAATTGGACAACATTATTATTGGATCAGTAGATGCCCAAGTACTAGACTTGGCCCATAGCAAGGCCCAAACACTCCTTCAAAGAGGAGGGCTGCGTATAGCCAATGACAAGGTTCAGAAAGTATACCCCTTCAAGATCTTGGGGGCAGAGCTTAAACTAGACTCTGTATGCCTACTCAAGCCCATGTTAAACAGCCAATGAACTTGTTCTCTGATAGTCTATATGTGGTTAACTTGCTACCCAACCTGGTATGTTCACATATCAAGTTGGATGGAAACCCAATCACTCCTCTGATGAACCAAGTCAGGTCTCTGTTAAAAGAGCGGAGTGAGCCTATTTTTTTACAGCACCTTCGTGGACACCAAGGACTGCCTGGGGACCTGGCACAAGGTAATCGTAGGGCCGACCAGCTGGCCACTAATGGAACCATCATAGCTCTGGCCATAGTACAACCTCAAAACCTCCAAATGGCCAAAGGGCTTCATGAGCGTACTCACTTAAATTGGAGAGGGTTACATCAGAGATTTCCTTCAATTCCTATAAAAGACTTAAAAAAGATTATAAGGACTTGCAAATCATGTATGCCTTTCGTGCAAGTCCCTCCCTTGCAATCTCCAGGTGTAAATTCAAGAGGTTTAAGACCCAACTTAATTTGGCAGACTGATGTGACCCATTACGCCCCCTTTGGAAGGCTAAAATATATATTTATGTCCATTGACACATGCTCCGGTGCATGTTGGGCCTCTCTGCATACCGGTGAAAGAGCACGGCATGCTGAAAGCCACTTCTTACAATGTTTTGCTATCCTAGGACTGCCTTTACAGGTTAAAACAGATAATGGACATTGTTTCACCAGTAAGCCTTTACAGGCATTTTTCCAAATGTGGAATATTAAACATACCACTGGAATACCTTATAACCCAAAGGGTCAAGCCATAATTGAGAGGCATAATAGGACCCTGAAGGATCAGTTATTAAAACAAAAAGGGGGGGGAAGCCCCCAGGACCAGCTGAGGACAGCGATGTTTACATTGAATATTTTAAATTTCTCTAAGGACCAACCTCTGTCGGCTTTCCAGAGACACTGGTCAAGCCAAACACCCTACTTAAAAGTGGAGGCCCGGTGGAAGGATTCTCTTACAGGGGCGTGGCGTGGACCCGACCCAATTATCAGTGCAGGAAGGGGATTCGCCTGCGTCTTCCCTACTGGGGAACCGAATCCAATCTGGATACCTGCTAGAGATGTAAAATATTGTCCAACAGAATGACCACCCAAGGGCACCTGCCCTTGAGGGATGTCTCCCCTTGTTTCCTCTCAGGAAAGCAAAGACCGAGGTGGAATTTTCTAAGGAGAAATGGGAAAGCCTGCCTGCACCAGCGATGGACCTGGACCCAGTGTCGGCCCTGTTTCTTCCCTGGACCCTGCCTGACGCCCTTTGGAGTAACGTTTGCTGTGGCAGCGTGGCCCACAGCCTTGCACAAGGACCAAAGGGAAATTTTGCACGGTTGTCCCTCTCTTTTGCTCCCCCCTTTGCTGCTTATCTCGGGGGTCCCCATTGGAGGGAAATAGGAGCTAAAGGACTTGGACACTTTAATGTTTTATTATAAATGTTTATAATAAGTAAGGTATTGGCACCTTGCTGTAATGTTTACTGTGAAGTGTTTTACTAACCTCAGTTGTTAAGTTACCAGCATCCTGGCTGCCACATCACCAGGACCTGAACCTGCCCCTCTACCTCACCATCGAGGGAAGGACGAGCCATCTGCGCTGCCTTGAGCGACACCAGACTGGACCAGAATTCCTGTTTTCCGTGGACTGAACCTGATAAGAGACCCTCCATTGCCTTGTGCCTTGTTGTAATTGCTCATGTGTTACAATCGCTCATGTGTTACAGTTGCTCATGTTTGCATTTGCCTTGTATTACGATTGCTTATGCTCATGTCTGCTTTATGCTCCCATTTACCTTATGTTTACATTGGGTCTCTTGTTGTAAGCGATGGGCCAGAGCTGTCTAGGTACCAAGTGGCCTTTGGACCTGCTGCTCAGTAAGGTCTGCCGGCACCGGAAAAATTATCAGGCTCTCTTTCGAGTGCCAATCCCACTCTCCCCAAGGCCTCTCATCGGGCCCGCCAGCCCGGCAGGAAGGTCAGCCTGAAGAGGTAGGGCGTTAGCCCGAGACGGGTAAGACTCCCCTTGGGGGGGGGGCAACCTAAGACATGGCGCGCTCTCGAGTAGGGCGCCTCCTGCTGTTCGAAAAAAAAATATAAAAGAGGCAGATGTTGGGGTCCATCTTCCCCCCTAGATGGAAGGGGCCTGAGGCACCTCCCCCAGCTGGGGAATGCAGCCCTTCCATCCTCTCTACATTGGAATCCGGAGAAACCGGTCGGGCAAAGAGACCCCCGACTTAGCTGGCAGCCAGCCTGGCGCCTACCAGCCCCGCCCTGGTTTGGCGCACTCAGAGTCACATAGCCCATTGGAGGTCAAGTGACCAGCCCCTTGGAGGTCACCTGACAGCTCATGGCCTATGGGAATCCTGGCCAACCCCCTTCCCCCGATCATCTACCCTTGTCTCTCTCTCAATAAAGTTAGTTCGCTCTCAGAAGCTGACTCCGTGGTCTATGTATGTAGGTAGGAAAATGGTCACATTGCCACGCGGGTCGCGCGCATGCCAGGACGGAGACGCCCCTACGTCTCACCCTGACAGACCTGCAGGCCGAGGGTTGGGGGAGAGGATGATACGAGGGTAATAAGAGAGAAAGGAATAAGAATTTGAGCCGGAGCAGAGAAAGCAGTCCCCACACTAAGCTAATCCAGGCTGAGGACTAAGTGCAGCACCCAGAAGGACTAAGCGCAGCACCCGGGATCCTGATCTCATCCAGGCCGAGGATTGAGCGCAGCACCTGGGAGCAGGACTGAGAGCAGCACCCAGGACGAGGACTGTGCGCAGAAACAAGGCCGAGGACTGAGCCCAGCACCCAGGCCAGGACTAAGCACAGCATCTGGAATCCTGATCTCATCCAGGCCCAGGACTAAGTGCAACACCCAGGCTGCAGGACTAAGAACAGTACCCAGTATCCTGATGAATTCCAGGAGGAGGACTGAGTGCAGCACCCGGGATCCTGATCAAATCCGGGAGGAGGACTGAGCACAGAACCTGGGAGCAGGACTGAGCACAGCACCCAGCATAGGAATAAGCACAGAACCCGGGACGAGGACTGAGTGCAGAAACCAGGCTGAAGACTGAGCGCAGCACCAGGGACCAGGACTCAGTGCAGAAACTGGGATCCTGATCTCATCCAGACTGAGGACTAAGTGCAGCACGCAGGACCAGAACTGAGCCCAGTACCCGGAAGCCTGATCTCATCCAGGCCAAGGACTGAGCACAGCACCCGGGCTGAGGACTGAGCACATCACCCGGGCCAAGGACTGAGCGCAGCACCCAGCACAGGACTAATCGTAGCACCTGGGATCCTGATCTAATCCAGACTAAGGACTGAGCACAGCACCCGGGAACGGTACTGAGCATAGTACCTGGGAGCCTGATCTCATCCAGACCCAGAACTCAGTGCAGCACCCGGGATCCTGATCGAATCCAGGCCCAGGGCTGAGCATAGCACCCGGGATCCTGATCGAATGCAGTCCTGAGACTAAGTGCAGCACCTAGGTCCATGACTAAGTGCAGCACCGGGATCCTGATCTAATCCAGGATTAGGACGGAGCACAGCACCCTGACTGAGCGCAGCACCCAGCATGGGACTAAGACCAGCACCAGGGAGAATGATCTAATCCAGACTGAGGACTAAGCGCAGCACCCAGGCCCAGGTTGAGGCCAGCACCTGGGATCCGATTCTGATGGAATCCAGGCCCAGGACAAAGCACAGCACCTAGGATCCTGAGCTAATAATTCAGGCCCAAGGACTGAGTGCAGCACCTGGGATCCTGATCTAATAATTCGGGCTCAAGGACTAAGCCCAGCACCCAGGCCCAGGACTGAGTGCAGCACCCGGGATCCTGATCTAATCCAGACTGTGGACTGAGCGCAGCACCTAGGAGGGAGGACTGAGGGCAGCACACGGGATCTAATCTCATCCAGGCTGAGGACTTAGCACAGCACCTGAGCTGAGGACTATGCACAACACCTGGGAGCAGGACTGAGCACAACACCCAGGACAAGGACTGCGCACAGCACCACGGCCGAGGACTGAGCCCAGCACCCAGGCCCAGGACTAAGCATAGCACCTGGGATCCAGATCTCATCTAGGGCTGGTCTAAGCCTAGAACCCAGGATCCTGATCGAATCCAGGTCCAGGACTAAGCCCAGCACCTGTCATCCGATCCTGATGGAATCCAGGCCCAGGACAAAGCACAGCACCCAGGATCCTGAGCTAATAATTCAGGCCCAAGGACTGAGTGCAGCACCCGGGATCCTGATCTAATAATTCTGGCTCAAGGACTGAGCGCAGCACCTGTGCTTCTGATCTAATCCAGACTGAGGACCGAGCGCAGCATCCGGGAGCAATTGGCATGTACAGGAAACCCAGTAGACAATGAAGTCATTCGTATATTATACACTTGACTATTATCAGGAATCCAAATTCTATGATTTTTGGATTGCATTACAGTACAGCCTGGAATATAACTGTTGGAGTCAGTTGTAAAGCATAAAGGGCTTCCAATGCCAGAAGCTGCAAAATCTCCCATCTTAACGTGTTGGACAAAAGGGTCTGGAGCTGTACCGTACGCTGATCTGTTGACATGGACGAACACCTCAGCTCCCTCCCAGGTCGCAGGGTGCACAATCGGGGGATCTGGCACGTAAGCCCAGTGGGTCAGCACTTGTACCATTCTGATGAGTTTCCACAATCCGAACACAATGCTCAGGTAGCCAGCGGGCATCATTTTCATCCTGTGAAAAAACACAGACACGTCCTTGACCCCATGTCAGTACCGGATCGGGCCCGTGCCAAGCACTTGTTAAAGGATCTTTCCACTTAACTTGGGCAAAAGCTCTTTCCTCTCTCTTTTCCCAGAACCGCTGTGCTGCGGAGTGGCCATTGCAGTCCAAATTTTAAAAATTTAGTACGAATAAAGCATGAGAAAGTATATTAACAGGAGAGAAGGGGTATAGTTCCCCCCTTTTAATTTAGAAATTTGGTGTTTTAACAAACCGTTGGCCCGTTTGACAATTCCTTGACCATGAGGATTATAGGGAATTCCTGTAGAGTGAACAATTTGGTAAGACTTGCAAAAAGTTTTAAAAGCTCATCCAACATATCCCGGACCACTATCAGTTTAAATTTGTTTAGGAAGTCCCATAGTAGCACAGCAGCGTAAGGCATGGGAGATACAATGTTTGCCCGCTTCCCCGCTAAGAGGAGTAGCCATAATAAAATTAGAGTAAGTGTCTATTGTAACATGGACAAAGTGGAGCCATCCAAAAGAGGGGAGTGTGTAACATCCATTCACCAAACATTGTTGGCCACTAAGCCTCGGGGGTTAATGCCATTGGAGGGCACAGGTAGGAAGGTAGCACAGTTGGGACAAGTTTTTACAATTTGATGAGCTGCCTCATGAGTAATATGAAATTGCTGACTTAAGGCACGACTGTTTTGATGGTGAGCAGCATATGATTGCTTTGCCAAATCAATTTGAGTGAGAAAAATGTGAGTAGCCTCATCCGTAATAGCATTGCCCTCACTTAGTGGTCCAGGAAGCTTAGTATGGGCACGTATGAATCCAAAAAAACACAGACAGGTGCGAGAGCGAAGAAGAAGTTGTATCTGGCGAAAAAGAGTTTGGATAGTGCAATTAGCTGTACCAAGAAAAGGGATAGTTTCAATGACCTGAAGGGCTCGAATAACATAATGACTATCCAAATATATATTAAAGGCTTTAGTAGGTAAAAGTGTAAGGGCCTCTAAAACTGCTTGAAGTTTAACTTCCTGGGCAGAAGAAAGACCAGTGTCCCAAGATTAATTTCACCATCAATAGTAACAGCTGCCGTTCCATTAGAGGATCCATCTGTAAACACCAAGGCAGCCATAGAAAGAGGACATTAGAGATACAACCTGAGGAAATATAAAGACGTAAGAAGAGGCAAAGTGAAGTAATTTGTTGGAGGGATAATGATGTGAAATTATGCCCATAAAATTGTCCCAAGCATTGGCCCAGGAATCACAATGAATATAAAGCCATTCTTATTGTTGTAAAGTATAGGGGATATAAATAACCTGTGGATCTCGTCCAAGATACTTACAAGATTCCACATGGCGCATATGGAACTAAGGTAGCTACCAATTCCTAATAGGGAGTTAACACTTTTGAAGGAGTAGCAGGCAAGGAAAGCCATAAAAGAGGTCCCTTCTGCCAGAGGACCGCTGTTGGAAAATGAGGTGTAGTTAAAATATATGCTTCCCAAGGGGCTGAGTAATCAATATAATCTACATGTTGGGAAGAAATGGCAGAATTTACTATGCTTAAGGCTTTAGTTGCTTCAGTTGTCATTTCTCTGGGAGATGTAGGGTCAGGGTCCCCCTTTAATAAATCAAATAAGGGTTTTAATTCAGCTGTGGATAATTTAAGATAAGGGCGAAGCCAAATAATATCTCCCAGAAATTTTTGAAAATCATGCAAAGTATGCAAATGAGAAGTCTTAACCTGTAATTTCTGACTAGTAAAATAATAAGGACCCAAAATATGACCAAGAGGGATTTCTATTTTTCTCTGCCTGGGCTGGCTTTGAACTTTCCAAGGAGTCTTAGCCATAAAAGCCCTTTTTATTTCCAAATGAAGCAACAGGAGAACAAAAGGAGTAGTAGAGTTTACCTGTAAGTTGCTAAGAATTGACCAACAAGTAGTGTTGGGATCCATCTTTCCCCTTGATGGAAGGGGCTTGATGCACCTCCCCCAGCCCTGGGGAATGCACCCTTCTACCCCCTCTGGATTGGAATCCAGAGAAACCGGTTGAGCAAACAGCGCCCAACCTTCTAGCCAGCCTGGCGCCTACCAACCCGCCCTGGTTCGGTGCACTCGAGTGACGTTAGCCCTTGTTGATACCTTTCAGCCTATCGACATCCTGGCCAAACCTCTCCCTCGGAATCATCTCCCCTTGTCTAAGAAGCTGACCTCATTGCATGTGTACGTTGGAGGCGGGCACACATCTGTGGCTGATCCCGTGCGTGTCAGGTTGGAGCTGACCCCCGTTCCACTCTAACTTACCTGCAGGTCGGGTGATTAGGGGAGAGGGCGAGAAAGGAGGGTGGAAAGAAAGAAGAAAGAGTCCAAGCCGGGAGGGGCAAAAAACCCCAACATTGTGGCGCCCACGTGGGTTGCACGAATCCACGTGAAGAAGCCCAGCTCCCGTCCGACCCTGATGAAAACAGGTTGGAAATCCTGAGACACGTGATCCTCCCACCCCAGGTAAGAGGATGGGACAAGTCCAGAGTCGGCGAAACAGTTCGCCCCTTAAAATCCTAAAGTTCACCCTCCAAAACGCGGGGATTAATATCGCAGAGCCCTGTGCTATACAAATTTGGGAGAAATTGACCCACAGGGTACCGTGGCTAATTGGAGCCAACACGGAGGTAGAAACGGCAAAATGGGGAAAACTCCCACTGTGAGCCATTAAGACCCGCAAGGTGTGCCTCTCTTGGGACCCGGGCGGGGAGTCCCTGGATTCAGGAGAGGGCGTTTGGTCCCAGTGACCCCCAAGCTGCAGCAGCCGGGAGACGAGCGGAGCAGCCGCAGGCTTGCTACCCCTCCCCCATGGGAGGCTCAGCTTGGCTCTATACATATGCAGATTTCGGCAGCCCTGAGCAGCCGCTTTTCCGCCAGCCTCGGCTGCGGCAGTGGCAGCAACAGCGCCCTTGAGCAAAAAAAAAAAAAAAAAAAAAAGAAACGGCCTGGCCACTTTTAAATTCAGAGGCCTCCATGGGAGTTGCAGAAAACTACAGATTTCCATGAGTTCTGGAGGATGGTTCTTGAGAGAGGCGGGCCGAACGTGCCCTGGGCAGAACATCTGCTTTACGGCCTGACTTTCAGATTCCCCACCAACCAAGGCAATAAACAGCCTGAAGCTCCTTGCTGGGCAGTCCCCATTGCCCCCGAGATAAGGCCAGAGACAGTAATCATGATATTTAGAAAGAAGTTCTGATTTTTTTTTTTTTTTTTGGCCAGTCAGGGGCCTTGGACTCAGGGCCTGAGCACTGTCCCTGGCTTCTTCCCGCTCAAGGCACTCTGCCACTTGAGCCACAAAGCCGCTTCTGGCTGTTTTCTGTATATGTGGTGCTGGGGAATCGAACCTAGGGCCTCGTGTATCCGAGGCAGTCACTCTTGCCACTAAGCTATATCCCCAGCCCATCTGATTCTTAATTGATACAGGAGCAGATCGGACCGTATGCATTTAAATGGACAACATTATTATTGGATCAGCAGATGTTCAAGTACTAGACTTGGCCTATAGCAAGGCCCAAACACTCCTTCAAAGAGGAGGGCTACGTATAGCCAGTGACAAGGTTCAGAAAGTATCCCCCTTAAAGATCTTGGGGGCAGAGCTTAAACTAGACTCTGTGTGCCCACTCAAGCCCTCGTTATCCTTCCAGGCAACTTATACTCTGGTGGAGATGTAAAGACTGTTAGGTGAAATTAATTGGCTAAGACCCTGGTTTCAACTGCCTACAGAGGAGCTGATCCCGCTCCATGACTCTTTGAAGGGCAAAGCGCCCACTGATGTTATTATAATAACTCCATCACTTCAAACAGCCTTCCAGAAAATCCAATTGGCCCTAAATAAGGCACAGCTGGCATGCTACAAGCCTGAGTACCCACTTTGCCTTTGGATCCTCCCCGGGTCTGAGCTTTCCTAAGCTGAAATTATGCAATCAGGCGAGCCTCTTCAATGGGTGCACGCATCAGTGGGAGGAGCTCCCAGGGTTTATTCCCAGCTAGACCACCTAGCTGACTTGGTAATTAAGGGCAGGGATACTTCCCTGAGACATTATGGGAGAGATCCTGACGTGCTAACTATTCCCTACCGGTTGTCAGATTTTGAATGGGTCAGAAGAAATAATGCACGTGTGTCTAGTGCCCTGGAGGGCTTTATAGGTAAGATAGATTGCCACTATGGCACTTCAAGATGGGTGACCTCATTTTCCAGGCTACACTGGACACCCCCTGTGCTTTTCTCTACCAAGCCTCTTGTCAAGGCTGCCAATTTGTTTACAGATGGTGGACGAGCCAGCTCTGCCTTAGTGGTGTGCTCCGCCTCGCCCCCTGCCGGTGGGAAAGAGAACACCCATTACTTTGAAGCTGTCACTGGCTCTACACAATTTAAAGAGTTGTATGCAGTCGCCTTGGCACTGACCCATGTTAAACAGTCAATGAACTTGTTCTCTGATAGTCTGTATGTGGTTAATTTGCTACCCAACCTGGTATGTTCATATATCAAATTGGATGAAAACCCAATCACTCCTCTGATGATCCAAGTCAGGTCTCTGTTAAAAGAGCGGAGTGAGGCTATATTTTTACAGCACATTTGTGGACACCAAGGACTGCCTGGGGACCTGGCACAAAGTAATCGTATGGCTGACCAGCTGGCCACTAATGGAACCATCACAGCTCTGGCCATTATACAACCTCAAAATCTCCAAATGGCCAAAGGACTTCATGAGCATACTCACTTAAATTGGAGAGGGTTACATCAGAGATCTCCTTCAATTCCTATAAAAGACTTAAAAAAGATTATAAGGACTTGCAAATCGTGTATGCCTTTCGTACAAGTCCCTCCCCTGCAATCTCCAGGGGTGAACCAAAGAGGGTTAAAACCTAACTTAATTTGGCAGACTGATGTGATGCATTACGCTCCCTTTGGAAGGCTAAAATATGTATTTATGTCTATTGACACATGCTCTGGCGTGTGTTGAGCCTCTCTGCATACCGGGGAAAGAGCACGGCATGCTGAAAGCCACTTCTTACAATGTTTTGCTATCCTAGGACTGCCTTTACAGGTTAAAACAGATAATGGACATTGTTTCACCAGTAAGCCTTTACAGGCATTTTTCCAAATGTGGAATATTAAACATACCACTGGAATACCTTATAACCCAAAGGGTCAAGCCATAATTGAGAGGCATAATAAGACCCTGAAGGATCAATTATTAAAACAAAAAGGGGGGGAAGCCCCCATGAGCAGCTGAGGACAGCGATGTTTACATTGAATATTTTAAATTTCTCTAAGGACCAACCTCTGTCGGCTTTCCAGAGACACTGGTCAAGCCAAACACCCTACTTAAAAGTGGAGGTCCGGTGGAAGGATCCTCTGACAGGGGCGTGGCGTGGCCCAGATCCGCTTATCAGTGCCGGAAGGGGTTTCGCCTGTGTTTTCCCTACTGGGGGACTGAATCGAATCTGGATACCTGCTAGAGATGTAAAATATTGTCCATCAGAATGACCACCCAACGGCACCTGCCCTTGAGGGATGTCTCCCCTTCTTTCCTCTCAGGAAAGCAAAGACCGAGGTGGAATTTTCTAAGGAGAAATGGGAAAGCCTGCCTGCACCAGCGATGGACCCAGTGTCGACCCTGTTTCTTCCCTGGACCCTGCCTGACGCCCTTTGGAGTAACGTTTGCTGTGGCAGCGTGGCCCACAGCCTTGCACAAGGACCAAAGGGAAATGTTGCACGGTTGTTCCTCCCTTCGCTCCCCCCTTTGGTGCTTATCTCGGGGTCCCCATTGGAGGGAAATCGGAGCTAAAGGACTTGGACACCTTAATGTTTTATGATAACTGTTTATAATAAGCAAGGGATTGGTACCTTGCTGCAATGTTTACTATGAAGTGTTTACTAACCTCAGTTGTTAAGTTACCAGCACCCTGGCTGCCACATCACCAGGACCTGAACCTGCCCTTCTACCTCACCATCGAGGGAAGGAAGAGCCGTCTGCGCTACCTTGAGCGACACCAGACTGGACCAGGATTCCTCTGTTTTCCATGGACTGACCCAGATAAGAGAACCTCCATTGCCTTGTTCCTATGTTGTAATTGCTCATGTGTTACAGTTGCTCATGTTTGCATTTGCCTTTGTATTATGATTGCTTATGCTCATGTCTGCTTTATGCTCCCATTTACATTATGTTTACATTGGGTCTCTTATTGTAAGCGATGGGCCAGAGATGTCTAGGTACCAAGCGGCCTTTGGTCTTCTAGCCATATAAGAACCCCATGAGGCTCGTCACTCGGCCCCTAGGACCTGCTGCTTACTGAGGTCCGCTGGCATGAGAGAAAATTATAAAGGCTTTCTTTTGAGTGCTAATCCCACTCTCTCCAAGGCCTCTCATCAGGCCCGCCAGCCCGGCAGGAAGGTCAGCCTGAAGAGCTAGGGCGTTAGCCCAAGACGGGTAAGACTCCCCTTGGGGGGGGCAACCTAAGACACGGCACGCTCTCAAGTAGGGCGCCTCCTGCTGTTCGAAAAAAAATAAATATAAAAGAGG
Organism: Perognathus longimembris pacificus; assembly: GCF_023159225.1. Classification (NCBI taxonomy): domain Eukaryota; kingdom Metazoa; phylum Chordata; class Mammalia; order Rodentia; family Heteromyidae; genus Perognathus; species Perognathus longimembris. The sequence goes on along the minus strand of NW_025961303.1, from coordinate 224,559 downwards.
CAGATGTTGGGATCCATCTTTCCCCTTGATGGAAGGGGCTTGATGCACCTCCCCCAGCCCTGGGGAATGCGGCCCTTCTACCCCCTCTGGATTGGAATCCAGAGAAACCAGTTGAGCAAACAGTCCCCAACCTTCTAGCCAGCCCGGCGCCTACCAACCCTCCCTGGTTCGGTGCGCTCGAGTGACGTTGGCCCTTGGGGGTCAGGTGATACCTTTCAGCCTATCGACATCCTGGCCAAACCCCTCCCTTGGAATCATCTCCCCTTGTCCTTCTCTTAATAAAGTCAGTTTGCTCTAAGAAGCTGACCCCGTTGCATGTGTACGTTGGAGGCGGGCACACATCTGTGGCTGATCCCGTGCGCGTCAGGTCGGAGCTGACCCCCCGTTCCACTCTAACTTACCTGCAGGTTGGGTGATTAGGGGAGAGGGCGAGAAAGGAGTGTGGAAAGAAAGAAGAAAGAGTCCGAGCCGGGAGGGGCAAAAAACCCCAACAAAGTAGTTGCCAGAGTTTTGCTTTAATACTTAAAGAACAGCAGACTGAATGGGATCCATATGCCATTAAATCTAATCATATTATTTAACCTTACCTTACTGGCACATGAAAGAGAAAACAAATGAATAACAATAAAAGTCTCAGCTTCAGTTGATCTGAAGTGGCTGTGTCTTCCATCCCCAATTAGCAGGCCAGCAGGAGAGATGGTTTGCATCTGGATAAGGCTGTAGTAGAGTACCCTGGATAGGCTGTCACATTTCCTGCTTGTTGCCTGTAAATTTCTACACAGACTGGTTAAGGGCATTTTTAAACAGATTTTGGAAGGCTTGGGCCTTTAACCATCTTTCTAGTCACAAAATCCACACAGATTGAAGGCCAAACAAGTCTGCTCTCTGTAGCAGCCAGGGCAGTTTCTGAGTCACAAACAACTCCCAGTTTGGGAGCCGACTGTGGAGGCAGCTTTCTGTCACAGACTGCCACGGTCCACTCAGCTAGCACACATGTCAACCTGTATCCTATAAAGTAAAATGTTAATTTTGGGTCTGGAAAATTTAGGTTAATAGTCACAGCTGTGCAGTTATTTTAAAATGACTCTGGTTCCTTGATCTTAAAGAGTTTATGAGAGCACAGCGAAAAAAGAAAAAACAAATGGAGAAGCAAAATCTTAGTCTATACCAAAGAATTGTCTGGATTAGATGTACACTTGACTCAGCATAGATAGACGTAAAGAATAACACACTGGTTTTACATCATTGTACTTACATCACGTGCTGTATATTAAAACCTTTTGGAGTTTTTCTTGGACACATTTGTTTGCTCCCAAACATGATCAGTTTGGATTTGAAACCTGTTTTTTGTTTTGTTTTTAAGTTTTACCAACAGACAGACATAGACAGACATACATACACATACAGACAATGTGCACACATTTTGGGGCGCACTTAGAATTGTTCTTTAATTGGCCATGTAAGTTTTTCTGGAATTCCAGTGGCAAATGATATTATTTTGCCTATATTCTAGAACCACGTGGTTAGATAGTAAACAAACAAACAAAAAAACCTTTTCAGCAAACCAAAATTTTCAGTTCATCTGAGAAGCCACATTTTGAGAACCAGTTTAGCTCCCAAGGGGAGCTTATGGGAGACAGGACATGAACAAAGACAGTGAACTCACATTAAGACACCTTCATCTTCCAGCATTTGAATTGTAAGGCACCTTTGAAATGCAAGGCCACAGGACTCCAAGTCCCTGCCCATCCTCCAGGAATTTGGCATGCTTGTCACCTGGGGGATGGACAGGCTTCCACCCCAACCAATCCTATTGTTGACCATGTGCTCAATGCTAGAGAAAGCTTACGATTTAGCCAAACAAGCAGAATTTAACTGAGTCTCCAAACATAACATCAATAACAAGAATAGAAAACCTTTCTTTGAGTCTTTTAAAGCAGATGTTAAACAAATATTGATACCCATCCTATGTCACAGGCAGAGTTTAGAGTGAGGCAGAAAAAGAGACAGAGAGAAATTCATCTGCCTGAGCGCTCATAGAAGTTAGGTAAGTCCTGCAAAATATTCCAAATATATAAGATTGGGCTCAAACTTGAGCAGCTTTCCTGAAGCAATTTAGACTGTCCCCCACTTGATGAGTGACCAGCAGAGCTGAACTAGAGATCAGTTGTCTCTAAACACCCACAATCGCTGATCTCCTTGACCTAGCCCAGTGGCTTTATGGAAAATGTAAGCTCCAGGTTAATGGTCACTCACCCTGGTTGGGCTTTCAAATCTGTCGTGGTGGATGGAAATAAAGCACTCAGTCAGGAGAAGTTACTTCGGTGGTGTTAGCATTTTCCTAGCCTCAGGTTCCTCCCCCCTGTGAGTAGCCTGCACCTAGGAGAGCTGTAAGTCTGCCAGGACTCCCTTTAAAGGAATTTGTTTTTCTGGATGAAGCTGTGATAATAGAGCTATAAGTGATTTCAACATATTCTCAACATGGGTCAATCTATCTTTAGTAGGCTCATTGCATAATTCCTCCTCAGAGTCTGAGCCATCTGAGTCTTCCTTAATGTCTAGCCCAGTGGGTTCAGGTCTTGTTAATTTTCTCAGCTCTTCCCGGGCAGCAGCATATGCTCCCAGAGCTGGGCAACACTCATCAGGTCCCTGTTCAGTTTCTCCAATCGACTGAACGATTATAATCACTTCATGTCTAGGATCTAAGCAATCTCGGACCAGATACCATAGAATAATAGCATCCACTGGGGTTTTCTCAGGGCCATATGCATCATAATGTTCCCAAATCTCTCTCTCTCTCTCTCTCTCTCTCTCTCTCTCTCTCCTATTTTTTTTGCTAAGTTATTGGTTCCTTCCTTCCTCTAGGAACTGGGGGCATGCTTCCTCAATAAAGTAAAAGAAAACATTCTAAGTGACTTTGGCCAACTTTCACTGCACGGGCATTAAGCATGCCTTTGGGGGCCTGCATGTATAGCATGCAGCCTATACTTTATCCCATACTTTCTTACTCCCGACAATACTCTCTCTCTCCCGCTCTCCTTCCCAAGTGATTGGACGTCCTTACCTAAGCGGGGGTCCTCTGCCATCATCCCAGGTGTTCAGGTCCCTGTTAGGGCGCCACACCTGCCGAGCCAGCCGGCAGTGAAAAGGAATCCTGAATGAGGGGGGCAAGGATTAAAGAAAAGGAAAAATACAAGACATGAGAAAAAAGACAAGAGGCAAAGATGGGGTATGGGAGGTCTGAATCTTGAGATTGAAACTCAAGACGGCAGCCCCGTTTATTCTTAACATCCAGCTTTTATGCAGTTTGGGAACCAGGGAATGGCATAGGGTTACCAAAGTTTAAGAAAATAAGAAAGCTTTTAGGTCGGTAAATAACAGGAGGCAATAAAACAAGACAAGGCTGAATGGTAAACATAAACCAGGCGCCTATGGATACAGTAAAACATCTTGGTAAGTGCTGGCTGTCAATTAAGCCAAATCTTACCGCATTCCTTGTGATTACAGCACAGCCACAGGTCAGGATGAGCTTAGCTGCTAGCCTGGCTCCTGACACAGCTGTTTCTTTCTGCTGGTAATTTCTTTGAGCAAATTCCTGTCACCGTGTTGTTTCACTCCTGAGTCCTTCTGTATGTATTTGTAATGAATATACACTTTTTTAATGTAAACGTAAGACCTTTATCACAACCAGCAATGTCAACACCCAATCCTGTCCTGCCTCTAATGACTGAGGAAGGTACATAAGAGCTACCAGGAGATGTCACTACTCATTTCTTTCCAGGAAAGGCAGGATAGGGGTGTGTGAGGCCATAAGGAAGCCATAAGGAAGATAAGACTTGTGCATGCTGGATATGTCACTGTGACCAAATATTTACCTAGGAGCTACAGTCTGTTTTAGCTCAGAGTTCCAGAGTGAAAGCATAGGTATCGGCCATTCCAGAGGACCATGCGGAGATAATCACAGGCAGAAGAAGAAGGTTCATAAAGAGGTTTATTAGTAGGGCCATAGTTCCCACGGGAGAGGGAGCTACATGGGGTCTGCACCTTATCCAGGTGGCAGCTTCTCTCTCTGGGGGTAAAGGGGAAGTAGTTAGGTAGCGAGTAGGAGTGGATCATTAGGTATGGGTGGATCTGGAGTCTAGTGGGAGGAGCTGAGGACCTGAGGCTAGGGAAATGCTAACACAGAGGTTTCTGTCCATCATAGCAGGAAAGGTGTGGTAGAACTCTTCAGATAATAGCAGGCAAGAAACAGAAGAAAGGAAAGACCCAGCCAGTGATGGACTTCCTTTAAGCTGATCACACATCTTACCGTTTCCACTACCTCCCAATAGTCTGTTCAAATCCTGAATCTATCAGTGCATCAGATGAGAATGCTCCAGATCTAGTTATCTCTGTAGATGCCCTTGCAGACATTTCTCTACCCAATCAAGTTGACAATCAATAATAACCATCACACTAGGCAAGGATTCTACCTCTAAGCTATAGTAGTACTGGGATGCAGGTCGGCTATGAGCACTCTCCTCCATGCCTTCTCCATGGGACCCAGCTTCTGCCAATGCTGGCATCATGTGGGATCTCCTGCTTACATGGTGCTGTAGGGGATGGCTATTCCTTTAATACCTGGGGCGGCTGGCTGCTAGCTGGCCTGTCCCACCTCCTTCTGGGTCCCAAACCGGAAGAGACAGCCAAACCAGCCCCCGCCTCTCCGCGGAGAGCACGTGTGTCAGGATGGTGCCGGCTGATCCAGGAGGCCAAGCCAAGAGGTCTCTGCCTCTGCGAGAAGTTCCGTGACATCACCATGATGGGCAGTTCAGTAGCCAATCGCTAGTTCCTAGCTAGTCACTCCAAGTCCCTCCCCTTCCCACCTTCACTACAGGTATAAGTGTATTTGCCCTTCCCCTTATTAAATGGAAATCCAAGGAGGTTTCCCTGAAGCAGCCCACCTGTCTCGCACCTTTGTTCTTAGTAAGTCAAAGGGGAGGAAGGGCGTCTTCGCATTCACACATGGGTTCTGAGGCTTTCACATAACCCTCGTTCCATCCTTGCTGCCTGTAGGTCGGGCAGCTCGTGCTTGAGGGCGAAAGGGGTTACACGAGAGATAGAGACAGCCGGACAATGCTCAACTGTTCTCCATCCTGTTCCCACTGAAGATCATCCTGGCAGTAGCACCAGCTTTCCGCTTCCTTCCTTCTGTTTCCCCGCCCCTCCCCTTCCTTTCTCACTTTCTTTCTCATGGAACCTTTTTTTTTCAAGTAAAGAGATGGATTTATTGGGGAAGTAAAAAGTATACTGACCAGCCAGCATCACAGACCAGAATCGGTCATGGCCCAGACTCGGGAGCTGAGATGGCACACCCCCGGCCACGCTCGGGGTTGGGTTATAAAGGCACCACAGAGTCAAGCCTGCCACATGCAGGTGGCCAATGAGGTTACAACACTTACAGAGCATGCCAGGTCACACGCAGGTGGCCAATGGAGTTATAATCTGCCTCATAGCAACTGTTTGAACCAACCTATCATTTTAGATAGAATTAGCACATGGATTTGGCAGGGCTCACATGATGCAGGCAGATACGCCTACTCATGGGAGGGCACGGGTTTAACCTTGAGCGTTTCACTACTCAGGTGGTCAACAGTTTACACAATCTTATCACAGCTAAGGGGACCTTCTCTGGATAGGGTTGGGAAGATCTTAGTGAAGATGGAGTCGGCTTCTGCTCTCTTTAACTAATCTGAGATGGAGTCAGTCTGACACCCCTCAACAGCCAATGATGGTGCTGGCCAGATCTGACTTCCATATTACATCCCACCCTTTTTTTCTTGTACATAAAAATCAAATCATTGATTTCTCTTTTGGAAAGCTTAATCTTGCCTGGACTGTAGTGACTCCACCCACAGGCTGCTGGGGAGAGCTAGGATGAGACAAGAGCCAGTCCAAAGGGACTGCTGCTCTTAAGCTTGTACTCAGAAAGAAAACAGGTTATCTGTGAGGTCCACCCCCAGGACAGCTGCAGGTATTCTCACCTGTTTAAATCTCCATCCAGTTACCTAGGTAACTGGTACACCTGGCGGCAGTTACCTCCCTCTTTTCTCTGAGGTCACACCCTAATCCATGTGGACACACTCTGATACACTTGAACACACCTCCAACCCCAGGCATCACCTGGGAGTGACTCTCTAGCATGCCATGCATGCTTTCCAATTTTTTTAATAGAGCTAGTCAACTCCAGACAACTCAGAGGAGTGGGAAGGCTACCATAGGAAGAATGTCCCCCCAAAATCTTAGTTTCAGCAGATCCAAAGTGGCCTTCCAGCAGGAATCAGCTGCATGTGATGGAGTCCTATCTGCTTTTACTACAGTAGGGATGCTCAGGATAAAGATATAGATTCTTCCGGATGACAGTTAGGCTATCCTTGATCTCAAACCAAATGGGATGCACAGAAGACGTGGTGGCAGCAGGCAGCAATGGCTCCCAGTGGCTCCCATAGAATGTCACACCTCCTGCTGGGCTGCCTGCAACTTTCTGGAACTTATTAAGGGCCAACATTACATCTGACAAACTTGTAGAAATCATCTGTCCTTCTCTGTGGGCCTGCTGGAAACTGTTACAAAAAACCTATAAACAAACTGGAATGGTAATTAAACACTCATTTGGTAGCCATAATTTTCCTTTTCTCACTTTGGAACAATCATTTAGGACAACTTCACTTCCAAATTTCTTATCTAGAAATGCATTCTTGATTTCCAAAGCCTTTTACCAACCTCTGCTCTAACATTTACACATTGGCCTTTATCAGCATTGCAAAAACTCTGAAGCTTATAGGCATTCTGAAACCAGGAACCGCTCTTTGCCTCCGGGCTGCCTTTCTTTTTTAATTTCTTTTTTTAATATTTTTAATTTTTTAATTTTTATCAAACTGATGTACAGAAAGGTTACAGTTTCATAAGTTAGGCATTGGATACATTTCTTGTACTGTTTGTTACCTGTTTTAAAAGAGCCTTTTGTTTTTCCTTCAGTCCCAGTTACTGCATGTGAAGTGCCAGACTTTGAAGTCAGACCCCACTTTACCATGAGAACCCCACTTTACCACGTGAACCTGAGATAAGCAGGCCCTGTGAGCAAACCCAGGACAAGCCGATTAGGGCCCAGTCGGTCTAGAACTCGCTGGAAATTCTTAACTCTAACTGTCCCCAGAATGCTTCGAGCCCTGAGCCAATCAGATTTGTACCCGTAATCTTGCTTGCTTAAACACCTGATTGCTGGCTGTAACTTTGTTTTTTGCCTTTATAAGCCCTGTGTAATCGTAGCTTGGGGCTTCCTCCTAACCTCCGCTGTGTCAGTGGGTAGGGCGAGGCCCGAGTTGCAGCTCGCTTAAATAAAGCCTTGCCTTGCTTTTGCATTTCAGAATGTCTGAGTCTCGGTGGTCTTCTTGGTGGTGGTTTCGTGACTTGGCACAACACATAAAGACATTTGAACTACAGCTCCGGAGGTTTCTTTTCTTCACCTAGGCATCTTCCATCTTCCCCAAAAAATGTGGGTAAGGACTCTTCCTGGCACATGCACCAAATGTAATGGGTTCCTCCCAAGGGAGGGGACCACAACATGGAGGTCAGATCTGGCCAGCACCCTCATGGGACCTTTAGTTGTCAGTGTGGGTAGAATATGATTTTCTAATCCATGCAAAGTTGAAACAAAGAAGAAAGTGGATATGCCAAGAAGTTCCTCATGCTCCCTTATTTAGCAATGTCCCCTCCACCAACCCTAAGTGATATCTGCATTTCAATAGGGGTGTCAGGCCTTTTATCTCCCATGTGGCCCCTTTCACCCTCATGCACGAGCTGCCTGACCAGCAGGTAGCAAGGGCGGAGCAAGGGCCACATGAAAGCCTTGGACCCATGTGTGAACACTAAGATGCCCCTCCCCCCTTTACTCGCTAAGAACAAAGGACACGGGATTCGAGGGCTTCTCAGGGAAAACTCCTTGGAATTCCGTTTAATAACGGGAAGGGCAAATACATTTATAGCAGTAATGATGGTGGGGAGGGGAAGGACTTGGAGCGTCTAGCTAGGCATTAGTGATTGGCTAATAAGCTGTCCATTCAAGAGAATCAACCTAGGACCTCCTCCAAGGTTAATGTCACGTCCCATAGGACCCCACTCCTCCTGAGATTGGCTGGCACCATTGTGGCACACGTGCTCACAGACGGAGGGCGGGGCTGGTTTGGCTACCTCTTCCCATTCTGGACCCAGAAAGGGGTAGGGATGGCTAACAGTCATACAGCCCCAGGGTGGGAGGAGGGGTAGCCCTCTCCCCCTCAATGCCAAGCTGATGCCCAACAAAGGGGCAGTTGTTTTTATATCCAGAATAATCTGAGGCATCATCAAGGAAATACTCAAGGTCATAGGGGATTCTCTGGGTTCCATTTTATACTTTAAATCAACTTTTGTTTAAATAGCATTCCTATGGGTCAAAGAAAAATTATATCGAACTTGAAAATGGGTGGAGCCATTTTACATCTTTGGCCACTTGTTTTCCTTATAAATACACATGACTTTAGCCATGTTCCTGGAGGAGAACCCATATTCCATTTGAAATCTTAGAAATGCACTCCACGAAGGAGGCAAATCAGGTTGAGAATGTATTTCAAAATGAGACTGTGAAAGCAAGCAGGGACTAGATCTTGTTTTACAGGGCAGGTAATATATTTCAATGCTTACTCTGAAGACCGTGAGAAGATAGTAAAGGATATGAGTAAGTATTGACTAGATGTGCATGCAGATTCAGGATGAGCTCAACACATCACCTGATACCCACATTTTGCCTCCCTATAAACTTTGTGAGTAGTTCAGCCTCCCTGTCTCAGTTTCTCATTCACAAAAGAGAACAATAATGATTATACAAACCCCTCACCCCTTGGTCTGGTTCAAGAATTCAATCTGTTTTTACCTGGGGGGTATGTGGGATTATGTTTGTTATTTAGTAAAGGCTTGGAAAATTATCTCCATTTATACTTACCTGGTCCTTAAGAATATCTAATATTAGCATCAGTGACACTCACTAGAAACTGTGTTGGAAATGAACTTTACAACTTGTAGGGTGAGAAGTCAAAGGAATGGGAAAAAATGAGGGAGGAGTTAATGTTATTCAAAAACAAATGTCCTTATTACCTTACTTATGCAACTGTAACTTCTCTGTATATCACCTGTACAATAAAATTAAATTTAAAAGTAAAGAACATCCAACATTATGTCTGCAATTGAGTTCTGATCTTCCCTCCCAGATTCACTTATTGTTTCAACTATTTTCATTAAAAAAAAAAGGCATGTACTATGCATAGGACTAGAACCCCACACAACCACATTATTAAATTGCAGGTGAACCATTCTGCACACTCATAATCAGGAGGCCAGAAGGAAAATCAAATGCCTTGACCTTCGTATCAAGCAGAGGGGAGAAAACCATCACAAGGAGCATGGCCAGAGATACAGAGGGAACATTCCATAAAGATGAAGGGTCAGTTCATTAACTAGACTTAAAAAGCCTAAATTATTATGTACACCATTGTACAGTTTTAAAATGTAGGAAACAAATTTGACAGAACTGAAAAAGAAGAGACAAATGTGTAATCATACTTCAAAATGTTAACACTCCTCTTTCAATGATAAAGTTGAAGGGGGGGTGTTTGACCTGCAAGAATATAGAAGAGATGAACTCTATCAACTAATTTAACCTGCTGGGAATATGGCCTAGTGGCAAGAGTGTGTGCCTCAACTAATTTGACCTAACTGACATTAATCAAATGCAAAGCAAAAAATTTCAGGTATACACTTGGGTGCCTGTGAACCCATCTCAAAAATAAACTATATGTGAGTCTATAAAAATCTCAAAAAGTTTAACACATTAAAATCATACAGAATGTATAATTTAACTGCAATCAGTTAAATTAGATACCAAGAAGACATTTATAAAAGCTTTAAATTAGAAAAGAAAACTACAAAACTTATATAACCTATGAGTCAAATTAGAATGTATTTTAAGTCAGATGGTATGGAAAATAAAACACATTTGTGAGACACAACTAAAGTATCACTTAGAGGACATTTTACCACTAAAAATGCTGATATGAAAAAAATAAATTCTTACTATGGAATGAAGGCTGGCTCCAAACTTCTGTTCCCCTGCCTTAGTCTCCCATGTGCTGAGATTATAGGCAGGTAACACCATGCCTAGATAAGGAACATTTAATATAATGACTTGAGATTAAGAAACTAGACCAAAAAAATGAACAAACTAATCCTAAAATAGGCCATAGGAAAGAAATGATTAACAATCATAAACCAGATTAATAGTATAGTAATCTCAAAATGGAAAGTAGAAAAGTCAGCAATGAACATTTTAGATTTTGAAGTTTTTTTTCTGAAAAATAAATGAAATTAGTAAATACTCGCAATACTGATCTTTTAAAAAGAGAAAACTCAAAATGCCAGGACTAAAAGAAAGGGCCTACTATAAGAGCTACAAACATTAAATGTATAATAAATTAATATTAAAAACAATTTTATGCTAAAAAGTCACCCAGAATTAAAAGTAATACATTTATGAAAGAAACTGAGTTGGTCACTAAAAGTCTCTCACAAAGAAAAAGAAGGGTTCACTAGTGAATGAACACTTTAAGAAGTTTTTTTTTAATTAAAAGAATTTTCCAAATTGCTTTGTGAAAGCATCATAGCAATGATACCCAAACTTACAAATATATTGAAAGAAATGGAAATTAAAGACACATTTAATTTATGAACATAGACTGGAAAATCCTTAGCAAAATTAAAAAAAAATCCACCTGTATATGAAAATGACAACCTCTCATCTGCCATGGATTTTAACCTAAAAATCATGGGACTGACTAAAACACATCAATATACTTTATCAAATTAACAGAACAAAGGAGTCATTTCATACATGCAGAAAAGTATTTTACACAATTCAACATATATTATTACAAATCTTAGCAAACAGGGAAACACTAAAACGTTCTCATTCTAAAAAACATCTACAGCAATAGTGTTTATACAATATTAATATAGTTAGTGCTCTGCTAAATGATACATTTAAACATTGTTGCAATAGTCAAATTTAACATTATCATACTGTGAATGTGAAGGCTCTGGGTTAGCTCCATAACAATGAGAATATTATTTCCTTTTTTTCTAGTGGAAAGATGTACAATTGATTGTCCATTAGCTATGGGAACTGTGATAGTTTTCCATCGACCCTAACCACAGAACACGTTACTACCAAAAGGCACCTTAGGGGATCTTCTAGGACCCAGACACTAGGAAGTAGCTATCCGATGCCCCCTGATTGCAAACAGGTCCATCACCCCAGCCAGCACAGTAGCTTCCTTCTTTGCTTGTCCATTCAGAGGCATGAGGATGCCACAGCGTTCAGGGAGCAGAATTCACTTCCAGTTCAATTGAACCATTGTGTCTGCCAATTGAAACATTCCTCTCTTTAGGACAAAGGCCTCTAGGTCAGCACAAAGTAAGGTCATGGGAACAGGAAACAAAAATTTTGTTAATTAGTCACTAAGAATAATCGTGGGTGGTGTCACTACCATGTTCATCGTATGATTCTTCAATCCATTGACTCTAATTACAGAGAAAAAATGCCACCTATTCAATTCACAGTATCACCGTCTCCTGGGGAAGTTTGGTATGCTTGATGGGAGTTATGACATCATGAAGAAGTCTTCCACCCAAGTGTTCTGCCAGCAGCTGCAGGATGTCATAGCAAAACCAGTGAATTCTACCACCATGAACATTGTGTCTATCCTTTGCTGGAAGGTGAGTCCCTTGACCAGAAACAATGCTATTTGAATACTATGATGGCAGATCAAACATTCTATAAGTCCATGGATGGTAATTTATCACAATCATTGCATGCAAGGAAGGTGTATATATAGGAAATATGAATCCAGTAAGAACAAATACTGCTCTATGACAGAAGCGATCCAAAGGAATATATCCACTATCATTAGCTGCAATCACTCTGGAGAATAGTACCCTATCAGCCACCCACTACTCATCTCTTCGGTCAGCTGACTGGGCAATCACCATTGGCCATAGCTGGGTCAGCATGGCAAGTCAATCATGCTTTTGAAACCATACATAATCCCCAACCAGTGGTTCATGGCCATTTTGCATACGGCTCCATTGTGCAAGAACAGGAGTGGCATGGGAAAAAGGATTGCTATCCACAAAAAAGGAGCCACCTTTTCACTTAATTACTAACATCCTCCTCCACTCAGGTTATCTTTTGGTATTGTGTCCACTCAGCAAGGTCTACTACCTACCACATCCCCAATTTCCTTGTGACCAATTTTCCAGTCATGTCTCTTCTAAGTCCCTGACCAGCTAGCCAAACAATTCACTCAAGAGCTCATACATCTATAAAGTCACTCAACTGGCCACTTCTCCTTGCAATCCAACCACCAGAGACACTGTCTGCTCAATGTTCTGCCCACCTAGAGAATTTCCCTTCACCAGCGTCCTTTCAAGGTCATCCTAGTACAGTCAAAGTGCTATAACTATCTACTCTTTCATGGTGCCTGAATATCCCACAGAAGGTTCTGTAAAGCAGGCCCCAGTTTCTTCTTCTGTCAGCTGATCACAGGAAACTTACTATAAAGCCACAGGTACGGAATGAGAAGAATAAGAGTGCAACAGGACTTGAGACCATAGACATTTGGGCTATTTCTGATAACTTACTTATTCCTATCTTTACGACTGGGAAGCGCGGATATTCTCATCTGAATATTTGAGAGGTATTGAATTTTTGCAATCTATTTTGAGATTCTATCATTTTAGATTTTCAGAGGAATAGGAGTAGAAACAATCATCAAGAATAAAGATTAACAGAGTTTTGGTCCCACATACTATTATTATTTTTCCAATTTCACCAACACCTCATATTTTTCAGACTAGTGTTCAATTGAAATCCTGTTAATGCTCATGAGGCTTGTCTGGAAAAATGGCAAAATGTCTAAGAATTACAAAGACCTAAGTTTGATATTTGCCAATACCATTGCTTGGCAATTATATCTCTAGGCTTCCTGTAATTTTGGGTCTTATGCATAAACTCTTAATCTACCTTCTGACAGTACAGAGTAGATGTTGAGTGTTCTCACCACAAAAAATGATAATAATGTGCAATCTGTATGTTAGCTAGATTTAACCACTCTATATGTGAAATATGTCGTACTTGATAAGTATGTATCATTTTACCTGTAGGTTTTTATAAATAAACTCTCGGGTTCTCACCTGCCACTTAGCAGATAGTTAAGGCCTTTATGTCTTGCACTCATGACTGTTCTGTGGCAGACCACCTACTTGGACAGAGCCTTCAATCATTCTAAAGAGGCTAGGAAAGCAAGACTGGGAAATGGATATTTGAATGCCCAGGCCAGCCCCAAGCCTCTGGTACAGAGAAGAACACTCAAAGTAAAACATCATGGAAGGATCCAAAACAGATTCCCATATACACAGTATAGTTCAGCCCCATATAGTTTGCCCAAGGGCAAACACACCCAATCCAGTCCCTCTTTTCTCCAGGATGGCTCTAAGCCTGACCTCTTAGTACATCCAAGTAAAATATTCAAACAACTGGCCATCCAATAGTGCTATCCACCTTCTTCCAGTGATAGGAATATCTGGAAACAGCATATATATCGAGAATGGCATTAGAGGTGCTGCTTCCACTAAAGTCATATATCTGAGGACAGCTGACTTCCACAATGCCATCGTTTTTACAGTGCTGTGAAAAACACACCAAATCCCCTCACCCTCCTAAGATTTTTATTAAAAATGGAGGGAATACTACCTATGAGATACTGAACGTGCTCTAAGAAAATGAATTCAATCAGGCAAAAGCCTTATATAGGTAATGTTTACATTTTAACAAGAGCTTAGGATTTTTGGTTTTTTTCCTTTAGGAATTTTATGTATTTTATTTAAATATATGGAAAATTGTTTTGGATGGCTCAAGGTGGTTTTTATCCTGTGGGTTTTTTTTTAATTTTTGTAGTTTTTTATTCTTTTATTATTAAAAAGGTGAGGTACAGAGAGATTACAATAACAAGTTAGGTAATGAGTACATTTCTTTTTAGACAATGTCACCCCTTCCCCAGGCTCTCTCCCAATGTTTTCTTCCATTTCTCACACACGAGTTATATAGTTAATTTTCAACATACTGTCTAGTGAGCATGTCTCTGTTTCTTTCATGTTTCTGAGCACCACAGTTATTGATAGCATGTCTGAACCTCTCTCTACAACACCACAGTAATCAAGGGGATCTTTCTAAAACACGGTGCATCACTTTTCTAGCTAAACTTTCCAATGTATTCTTAGAATATTTGAAATTAAATCTAAACTCTTTACTATGGTTAATAAAACTACACACAACTTCTTTTCTGACTCTAAATCAGTTTTGTTTTAGGCTAAACTGTGAAATACCACACACACACACACACACACACACACACACACACACACACCCCTCCTTCAGTTCTTACACAAAAGTTTTAGAAGTTTGGCTGAAAGAGTAAACAAAGCTGAGGACTTAAGATTAACAAACTCTCCCAATAGCACCTACCTAGTAAGGCTTGCAGCTGCTTCACACCCAGTTTTCAACAATAACTAGCACTTACTACATATCTTGTGCTAGACAATGAACTAATGTCTTTATATAAAGGTATCCATTTAATAGGATATATGACACATAATGAAATTATTTTATTTTTTTTTTTTTTGGCCAGTCCTGGGCCTTGGACTCAGGGCCTGAGCACTGTCCCTGGCTTCTTCTCGCTCAAGGCTAGCACTCTGCCACTTGAGCCACAGCGCCGCTTCTGGCCGTTTTCTGTATATGTGGTGCTGGGGAATCGAACCTAGGGCCTCGTGTATCCGAGGCAGGCACTCTTGCCACTAGACTATATCCCCAGCCCCATAATGAAATTATTATTCTCAAATGGAGAAAGAAACTGGGACTCAAAGAAGTAACTGCATTAGGTCAAAGAAGTAGGAAATGGCAAGGCTAGAGTTTAAATAAACCCAGGATAGTCCCACTTCATGCTGCTAAACCTAAGCATTTCTTCCTTCACATCCTCCTGCTCTTCCTCTTCTTATGCCAATCCTGGAGCTTAAGCTCAAGGCCTGGGAACTGTCCCTGGGCTTATTTTGAAGAGCTTAGGTTTTTTTTTTTTTTTTTGTCCAGTCCTGGGCTTGGACTCAGGGCCTGAGCACTGTCCCTGGCTTCTTTTTGCTCAAGGCTAGCTCTCTGCCACTTGAGCCACAGCACCACTTCTGGCCATTTTCTGTATATGTGATGCTGGGGAATCGAACCCAGGGCCTCATGTATATGAGGCAGGCACTCTAGCCACTAGGCCAGATACCCAGCCCCTACGTTATTTTTTTTAACACATTTTTATCAAGTTTACTTAGGCTCATCTACCCACCCCCCGCAAAAAGAAAAAAATTCATATTATTCTGTATGAGTCAGTACTTTGCTGAGATAAATTGTTTCAATAGCATGTGTTTCATCAAATAAAATTCCTACTCTAATTGCTACATAAAAGATCAGCCATTGTATCATTCTTAACATCTGTACAAACACAATTTCTAGATATGTAAGGGGGTTGGCCATTTTTGTGTTTCATTTATCATATTCCTACAGCTTGTTTTACGCTGTATTTTGGAGTCCAACTGGAAGATTATACCCTGTCTGATGTAGTTCTACGTACAACCACTTTATGATTATAACCCATTGTCGTTCCTATCTCTTATATTTTTAGAGTATTAACTCATTCCATGTTTCAAACCAAAAGACAATCACTGTGCTATTTATCTATGAAAGGTGATTGTGCAAAGTTTAACATCTGGCAAGCAAATGAAAGCCATAACTATTTCTGTTAACATAGGAGGAATCCCCATCAGGGAAGTGACTTCAACTGAAGGGAAATTTTTGGATAGGAGGAAGAGGGAAGAAAAGAAAAAGAGCAAATAAAACTTGCCAAGGGACCACTGTGTTGGGAGCCTTTTCTCTAGACTCGGTGCATTGAAAAACTCCATTATGGAGGTATCATTCACATTCACACTTGAGCCAAACAGTATCTAAGTCTATTATTCCACAACTAATATGGTGAAGATGGGAATGGGCCCCAGCCATGAAATTGTGCAGCTTTCAGAATGAAGCTAATTGGACAGCATATCTACTCTGTAGCATAGTGGAGAGGGAAAGAAATGAGTCCCAGATTTGACAGTGTGGACTGTCAACATCAGAAAAGAACCACAGAAGGAAGGTGGGAAGAGAGGAGAGCTGAGGTGCAACAGTGATCACCAGCACAATGGAGGAAAGATAATTTCAAAGGAAGGGTAGTTGAGAATGGTCAGCATTAGAAAGTTTAATCAATAAAAGAACAGGCTCTCCACCTACTAATGCAATCACCATTAACCTGAAAAAGCATACAAATCATCATTAATGCCTTCTCCCAAGTAGCAGGTCTCAAATGAATTCCCTTTCCAGTCCTCCCTTTCCATCCTTCCTGCCCTCAGTCTACCTCAAACTTTTACTCCCCAGTTGAGAAACTTGTAGCCTGGTCTTATGGTTTCTAGTTGGTGCCCTGGATTCACCCAGCTTCCTCCCTTCAAAATAGTTTCATGTGACTCTTCTGTGCAAAGTTCTAAAGGGCGTTCCCTGCCCCCAGCCACAAATCCAGTATTTTTCTAGTCTTTCCACTATCTAGACATCTTTTCACTTTTAAGCTGCTCTCCCGTATGGCACTAGCTAACCCTATGAGCTTTATCTGCTTGACTTGATTGGTGGCTGTGCACTACTTGCTGTCTGACCTTCTTTATTCTATCTATACCTCAATTTATCATCTGCAAACATGGAAATAATTTTTTTAAGAATAAATAGTGCTTATCCCCTATAATTAGGGAATAAAACATGCAAAACCTTGAAATAGTGCCTGCCTGCACTATTGAATAAGCACTCAATGAATTTTAGCTATAATTGTATTAACTTCATGATTTTATAATTACCTTTTCAGCTAAATGTTATACAAAAAAAAAAAACACCAACAACAAAAAGAAGTGTACCATGAACAGTGGTATTGGTACCAGGTAACATTTAGCCTCCACCTTATGCTTTTAGCCAGCTTGCCATGGTCCCAGCAAACTGCCCAAGTTCTGCCTCTAAAAGGCTCTCCAGGTATTTGATCTGACTATCTACTCTGAAGAGCCAGTCATACTCAAATTATTGATACCTTCGTCATTCTAAATCCAATTACTAGCCTTTCAGAAGCATTGTCGCTAAACTCTTTCTGAGAGCAATAGCCTACCAATTTGGAATTTTTTACTTTTTGTGTAATGCTCATTAATTTATTGCTTGTAATTGTTTTTTTTGCCAATCCTGGGGCTTGAATTCATTGACCTGGTCACTGTCCCTTAGCTTCTTTTGCAGAAGGCTAGCATGCTACCAGTTGAGACACAGCATAACTTCTGGCTTTTTCTGTTTATGTGGTACTGAGGAATTGAACCTAGGGCTTCGTGTATGCTACGCAAGCACTCTACCAATAAGCCACATTCCCAGCCCTGATTGCTTGGGTAAAATTTTAAAGTACTATATTTTCCTATCACCTTTAAGTCTACAAATAACTTTCAAATCTATCAGCTCCTTAGGTTTTATTTCCCTGAGTATGAGTGCCTGCCCTAGGAGGCAGGAACTGCAATTTTGCTTGTCTATGTAACTCTGCCCTGTCCAAGGTACTGCCAGGGAGCAGATTCCTAAACACAGGCGCATGAAGGGCATGGATTGTCCTATGCATGCAGCTTCACCATGACTGAAGAAAGAAACAAACTACTTTTCAAGTAAGAAAAAAAAGCCGATTAAGGTTTTTAAGGATCTCACATTTCCTCCAAGAAATAACTTTCCAACTTTCTAAGAAATCCATTTTTATTTTAAATGCTTGATGCTGCAAACAGTCATGTCTGTCTTCTAGTACACTTGATACATCTTAATGGCTAGCAAAGTTGGGGAATGGGATTCTTGCCATAGTGACCAAGAGAAATGTCTGTAGACAAACAATTTCTGTCACTGAGACAGAAGAGTTTTTCCTGTTCATCCATCTCTAGCTTGATTTAATATAGTAAATCCCCAAGGCTAAGTTGATTAATTTCAATTACAGAAGACATTGCTCTGGTTCTGACTCTGCAGGAATGGTATCCGTAATGTCTCACCAACACTTGACAGTGGCTGAGTCTCAGCAACAGTTTGACAAAAGTAGAACCTCACCACTAGGTGACTGACACCAGTAGAGTCACATCAGTAATCAATAACAGTTCAGTCTCACTCATAGTTTTGTGTGTCTTAGAACTGGAGTTAAGATTGCCACAGAAATGAAATCAATGAGACATATTCATGTGTATAATTGTAAGTGGTTACATTCACATAAACAATTATTTAACAAGTACACAGGCCAGTAGTTACTACCTATTTCCATTATCCATTGTTATCTCTGGCATCTTTCACCACTTAATCCGATTATTTCCAAACTTAAAATTTTAAGAGGCGACTTCAGTCTGGTTTGGACAATGACACCATTCGCTGGGAGACACAGGAGAAGAAGATGTGTCGGGGAATGAGGTTAAATTCATCCTGAGCCATTCTGGCCTTACAATGCGCAACTAGACATTTGTGCTGCTGGCCAAATTCTTCTAAAATGCTACCCCATTAAACCCAGCACAAGGTCGACAAACATCTTATTCACACTAATGGCTTCTGGCTTCTGTGAGTCTGCGGTTTGTATATCTGATATTAGATAATCCATTTCACTGGATGTAATAGAGACCATTCCTTTGCAGAGGAAAATGAGTATTTTCCAACTTTGAAATAGTCTTGCTAAAAGGAAGATTTCTAATTTCTAGTTAAGCTAAAGTGTCAGACTAGCAAACTTGTATGCAATAAAAACATTGAACAAGGCCAAAGCAGATTTAAACATCAAACGACCCCATTTTCTTCAAACACATTGACACTGCTTTCTCTTTAGTCTTTTTCAACAATTATATTTTCCTTACACATGTTTACTACAATAAATTTAAACCTGAAGCAATAAATGCTTACTCTTGCATGGGATTTTTGTTTTTGTTGGTCCTGGGACTTGAACTCTGGGCATTGTCCCAAGCAACATTTGCTCAAGCCTGGCATTCTACCACATGTGCCACAGTGCCATTTCCAGATTTTTCTGAGTAGTTTATTGGAGATAAGAGTCTCATAGGCTTTCCTGCCCCAACTGGCTTCAAACTGCAATCCTCAGATCTCAGGCTCCTGAGAAGCTAGGATTACAGGCATTGAGTCCCAGGGCCTACCTTTGCCTATGTTTCTTTGCTGTGCTGTATACATTAAACAACAGGAAGTACTTGTGTTTCTTACTGTCAGCAGAACTTATGTTGAAAACTTAGAAATAACTTGAGAATACCAACATTAGGATTCGTCACCATGATGTGGCAAAGGCATGGGATGTTTAGAAATCTACACATGTGATAGACAGGCTCTTCTGAAGAGACAATACCCATATTAAAATTAGGGCTTAGACTGTGTAACCTCCAACATCCTAAAAATATCCCAGAGACTTTTATGTTCTTGGCACTAAAGTTTGTAATATATGACCAGAGGAGGTTGTCGTAATGATATAGGACTAGTTTCATAAGTACATAGATGCCCTCATACTAATTAATATGATCACCTTAACTACCATCTAAAAAGTATTCATTGTTGGGGAACAAAAAAAAAACAGAGGCTATTCTCAGCCACAGAAAATGACCAAAAATTGTGGATACACATTTCTTTCTGTATAGCTGAACTGCTTGTGATCGTCCAATGAAAAACAAGCCGCAATTACAGTTATAACCTAGTTATAATTTCAAGCCAGGCTCTGGACCATCTGCCTTTTGGAAATCCGCTCAAGGCTGGTAAGGCCCATGCCTTTGTTAGATTAACTGAGTCGCCCACATCTGAGGTCATCCTAAATCTCATGATGGAGAAGATCAAACTCAAATACTTAAATATAACTTGTTTAGTTGGCTGTGAACTTTCATAGGCTTTGGGATTATTGTGTTTGGGGGATGAGAAGGTTAGGGGATTAACAATATTTGAAAAACACAGTCACTTTTTCCAAATATACTATCAGAAAGAAAACTCCATTTGGGTTGGCCTAGCATGCGCAAGGCCCCGGGTTTGATTGCCAGTGCTGCAAGAAAAGAAAAAGAAAAAAGCTGGAGAGGGGAGTGAAGGGAACAGAAGAGGGGCAAGGGAAAGGAGAGAGGAAGAGAAGGGGGGAATGGACAAGAGAAGGAGGGGAGAGGACTAGGAAAGGAAGGGAAGGGAGGAGGGGATGGGAAGCCATGGGAGAGGGGAGAAGAAGAAGAGAGAAGAGAGGGAGGATGAAACACAATCCCAATTCATTGATTCCAGCTGTAAGATTGCAGTCCAGACTGATTCAGCTCATTCTGGATTCCTTATTAGGTTTCTGGCTCTGGAGTCCCTCTACCCAGGGGATGAATCTTAAGATTGCTAGCTCTTATAACTCTCCTAATTATAAAAAGTAAATCACAAAGAGCCTCTCCTATCGTGAGAAGCCATTCAATAAATAGTCCTCAAAGCATTCCCAGAGGCTAGCTGGGCAAACCCCAGTAACACCTGAGTTCTAGCAAAAGCCATTAGTGACTACAAACAACACAACTTTGCTTCTTTGCTACCGACCCTTGGCTCTGAGACTCAGCCTGTCATCAAGAGTGTCAACTTCAATGGATGGGCATGTCTCCACAGCAACTGAGTTGAGATCACACTTGTCTCGCTCTGTCCTGCAAACAGATGTCTGGGTGACAAGTCTTAGTCACACATGGCAAACAGAGGTTCCAGCCAAATCAGGTGGGAAGTGCCATATCTTCTTTCTAAGCCTTTTTGGCCAGCCAGTTAATTCCCTAAGATAATACTGCATCAACTGGTTTTCTCCAGAATGTTTACTTTCAACACAAAGCCTGCGTTTGGGTGATGTCTTTTTATTGGACATACAGAACTGAGTATATTTCTGTAACTCACCAAAAACCCCCTTTGGTTCTGTGTGTAGGAATGTGCCCCTTCAAAGAGTTCCTTCCCAAGGAGCCAGGTAAATTTGATGCAATTTGGAGCTCTAGTGGTGGCAAGAAGGAAAGCAGCTGACAGAGCCAACAACAAACACCAAAAAACAAACAACAACAAAACCCAAGGGAATTGCTGTTTATTATTTATTTATCACATTAAGATGGAAAAAAAAAGTCTGCAATAATCATCCCAGAGAATATACAGCAAACTCTTAAGGATAATTAGACACCAGGGCTTCACACCATTCAGACCATGTTCACCACGAACACTGAAATTATTTAATAAAATTGAAGATGACTTTTCAATCCGGGCCACTAAGAACTTCATATATCCCCTTGCCTGTATTTGTCATGATGATTAGATCATTTGTTTTCCCTTCACAGACACTGGTATGCTGCTTAAACTAATATTTGGGCCTTTACTCGCCATCTGTCTATGGGAGACATGTTGATTTTATTAAAGCAAGTTGGGTCTGCATTCTTTCTCTGTTAGTGTTACAGGTAGACCTGACAGGCACAGGACCTTTTGTTTGCAAATGCTCTCCTCTAGAGGGAACCTAGTTAAGTAAGTTTCATTTTTTACCTGCTGGACAGTTGCGCTCAGAAGGTGTTTCCCTTGTGATTCTTAGTTTAGCCATGTGTTCATAGGATTTCTGTAGGAAAAGAAGATATATAAAGAGCTAGCAGTAGTATTCCAGTTCTGTGAGTTCTTCAGGGACTCTTCCTCTGTGGCTGTTAATAATGTTTGATAGCCTGCACAAACAGCATTTATGTAAGTGCATGGATCGTAGGCAATGCTAACAGTACTCAAGACATAATTTTGTTTTTAATTTAAAAATTTTTTTTAAAAATTAAAAAAAAATGCTCTACATCACTGGCCATAAAGGAAATGCAAATCAAAACAACATTGAGATTCCATCTCACCCCAGCAAGAATGTCATATATCAAGAAAACTAATAATAACAATTGTTGGAGGGGATGTGGCCAAAAGGGAACTCTACTTCATTGTTGATGGGAATGTAAACTGGTTCAGCCACTCTGGCAAGCAGTATGGAGATTCCTCATAAGGCTAAATATAGAACTCCCCTATGACCCAGCAGACCCAGTGTTGGGTATCTATCCAAAAGCCCACAAACAAAATCACAGTAATGCCACCAGCACAACAATGTTCATCACAGCACAATTTGTCATAGCGAGAATCTGGAACCAACCCAGATGCCCCTCCATAGATGAATGGATCAGGAAAATGTGGTACATATACACAATGGAATTTTATGCCTCTATCAGAAAGAATGACATTGTTCCATTTGTCAGGAAATGGAAGGACTTGGAAAAAGTTATACTAAGTGAAGTGAGCCAGACCCAAAGAAACATGGACTCTATGGCCTCCCTTATTGGGAATAATTAGTACAGGTTTAGGCAAGCCATAGCAGAGCATCACAAGGCACAATAGCTATACCCTTATGAACACCTAAGATGATGCTAAGTGAAATGAACTGCATGTTATGGAAACAAGTGATATATCACTGTTGTAACTACTTTCAACGTCCTATGTGTATGTGTAGTTTCTATTATTGATGATGTTCTTGTATCACCTTCCTATGGTTGTACCTACACTATCTCTGTAATCTTATCTGAGTATATTGGAAAAAAAAAAAAGCAAATTACCATTGACATAGATTGAAGATTTGGGTAACACCTTTCTTCATTATTCAACTATCACCACCCTCTCCCTGCACAGCCAAGGCAAAACCCTGGCACTAACAATGCAGCTCATGGCAATGTGTGTCCTATCAATAACAGCCAATGTTGTAGACATACTTTATCACATTCGGGCTGCAACTACTACATCTCTCCACTGGCAGAAAAACTGCCCTCTCCCTACTGGAATCTAAGTCATCTTTAAAGGAATCCCTTTCAATTCTCCATTCATCAATATCTGATTACAACCTCTGTTAACTCTCCCCCTCCAAAAAACAAAGGAAAATTTTTTTTCCAATTTTTAAAACATTTAATATGAAAAGAATTCTGAGTTAAAAGAATTTTTAAATCTATATTTCTCTTTTAAGAGTGCTTACCATTCTCTATTGATAAGGCCTAACCTTATCAAATGAAAAACAGATGTGAGCATTACAATGAATATTCTCCATACGACTGAGAATGCTGACAGCCCAGACTCCACAAAACTATACAGCCAGGCAAAGCCCCTGATGCCATTGCATCATGCAATCCTTAAGGAAGACAGAGGGAAGATCCTACACACAGACTTGGAGAGAAACCAAGGAAGGGACTTGAATAAATAGATACCACAGAGGCTCACACATCCCAATTCAACTGTATAACCGGTAAGGTTGGTGGCGGATCCTGCAGACTGACCGCACCTGTGCAAAATTCTATCCATGTGCAACTCCCCCTCGCGCAAGGCCCAGCCTCACACACCTGAGCCAGGAGTAGCTCCACTCAAGTAGCTCTTGTACTTTGGCCTTCAGCTGATCCACCTTATCGGGCAGCAGGGGAAAGGAGGGCGCCCCTTTAGCGGATTCCAGGGCAAGGCTCCCTGCCTGAAGGTCGTTGGTTTTCACCCCAAGGTACAGACAAGAAATCCTGGCCACCCCAGGAGGAGGGTCACCAGCGTGGTGCACGGGGGCATGGCGCAGGTGCAACTCTGCCTGGAGGGGCTGGGTTCTTGGGATCCAGCCTCTTGCCCTGCTCCCTTCCCTGCAGGCTTCTTCACCAGCATGGTGTGGGGGGGGGTCCTCTGGCCACCTTCTACCTCCTGCCAAGACAACAGGCCAGAGGAGAATGGAAGCGTCCTCCAAAGTTCAGTCCTGGTGGCAGCACAAGTAGTTGGCAGAGGGGGCGCCAGGTGGGCCGGAGAGGGACCTGAGTGCAGCTCAGCGCCGGGACCTGCAGGGGAGGTCCATCCTCAGTCTGCGCCTGTCCTTCACAAACAAAAATAAATAAATCTCCCCCAGTCCCCAGTCGGGGAAATCACACTCACCCAGACTGCTCTGCTGACAACCCCTGGGAGGGACAGCGGGGCCTCAGCAAGGGGATCGTGGAGAGCAGAGGTGCCGCAGATGGCCCTGCCGAGGAGCCTGTGACCTGTTGTGCCTCCATCTGCCTTAGGGCTGCCTTTGCTGCATCTTCCCCGCAGGCCGATCGGGTTCCCACCTGGATTCAGTTCAGGCAAAATAAAATTTTTTTTTTTTAATAAAAAATTTTTTTAAGGCTGCGAGAGCCCTCAATAGCGTAGCCCAAGAAAGGTGACAAGAGGGGGAAGAGGAAGACCAGATCGCCCTAGCAGCCAGGAGAGGATCTTGAGGCTCTAGCCCTGGAGGCATGAAAGTTGTCCGCAGCCTCCCTCTTGCAAGCCTTAAATACCCTGTGGGCTGCTGGGGATTGAGAGTGCACCTGCGGTCCCAGCACGTGGGCCTTCCCCGACCCCCTCTGGGAGCCCCGCGGCCCGACTCCGCCCACCACCCGGGCTGGAAGCCTCCTCATTAGCATCATACAGTCCCCTTCACCAGACTCTCCGCAGGCATGAGCTTCACTCCTCCCCACCGCACCGCCCCCCCCACCCCATGCACCCCCTCCCAATTTCTCAGCAGGAGTCCTCCTCATTAGCATAATATATTTGCCGCCTTCCCTGTCTCCCTCATTATCATGATGTATTCACCTTGGCTCCCTCCTGTCTACTGGACACAGAGACCTCCAAGGGAGACTAGGAGCTTGAATGGGAACTGGGCAGGAGGCTCCTTATCAGTTCCTTATATGCAGCTATTTGGATCAGCCTCCTGATTAGAGCATCGCTGGGTGGCTCCTGCCCCTCCACAGAGTAACTCTGGTGTCTTCCCAGCCCCCTAGCACTCTCCAGCCAGGGCAAGGGGGGCCAGTTCAGGATCTGCCTCATGCATTCTGAGTTACAGTGGTTCATCCCGGTGAAAAATGGAGGAATGACCTCCAGAAGCACAAAACGCAGCACTCAGCTCGAGCCCGACAGAGGGGTGTAGAGGCACACACATGTCTCAGGATTTAAGGAAAGGACTAAAGAATGAAGTCAATTTTTCCTTTTCCCTGACTCTTTCATTCTGTTCCCTCAGGATCAAATTACAGGGTCTCTAATGGGATATTGGAAAGTTAGTAACAAGTAGCATTTTTGCCTCTGATATTTTTGTGGGGGAAGTACTAATTACTCTGAAGAGACATTTATCTCCTCCTCAAAATAAATAAATAAATAAATAAAATACTACCTGTTTTTCTCCATCACAGCCACACGTCTGGGCAGTTCCACATCTATTTTTCCTCTTTGTTCTGGTGTGTGTACCAGGGCATGCAAGGACTCTGTCTCAGAGCTTGGGTGTTGTCCCTTAGCTTTTTCCATTCAAAGCCGGTGCTCTACCGCTTGAGCCACAACTCTACTCCTGGCTTTTTGATGGTTAATTGGAAATGAATCTCATGGACTTTTCTTGCCTGGGCTGACTTTGAACCTTGATTCTCAGATCTCCCCCATTTGAGAAGCTAGTCATGAGCCACAGGTGGCTTTTTTTCCTTATTAAGGAAGATAACCTCCAGCTGTTGCTCAATGAAATCCTGCACTAAACTGAGCTCTCTGGCTTGTGAACAAATACTCTCAGGTAGAAAGAAGGTAAAGAAACTTCTACAACCTCATTAGGAGATGATACGGACAACCTGGGAGAAAAACTCACCCAATTTTGCTATATATGGATAGATAGATAGATACTTCCTTAAATTTGTATTAAATAATAGTTCACCACAAATGACTGCATGGATGTTAGTTCCAGTGATTGAGGCCTTCTACAACATTCAAATTCTGAAGATCCCATGCCAGGTTTTTCCCAGTCAAAAACTGCTACTAAGATCAGAAACACAACCTATGTCTTCACTGGTCCTGTGAAAAATTGTATACAGAATAAAACCGGAAAGTACATGCTTTTTGTCGCGTCCACCTCGGCCAGCAAGGAAGACACAACACCGGATTCTTCTCTCAGCAGTTTATTCAGGACCTTGTAAAATCTTCTCTCTCTCCCGGGGGCTTCCCGCTTGGCCTTAAGTGCAAACTGGGTAGCCAATCCCGGTAAGCTACGTGGGGATTACCGATAGGTCCAGGTACGCGGAAGCAAGCCAGAGTCCAAGCTTTGACCATATTAGGCATTGTTTATCACAGAGAGCACTCGCCGTCGGGAGGGCGGAGGGCAGAAGCCGGCGCCATTTCAGGGCGCAGCTGCTCGCAGCTCTCTACAGTTCCCCCCTTTTTATTTTCTGAGCGGCAGGCAAGAGTAGAGGTCAGATCTCTGTGAATGTTATTTGAGGGACATTGTACTGGCCTTCACTTAGGTGGCACCTTCCCAAGGACTACCAGACCCGTCCGATGCCTTTTTTACAGAGGTGGGGCCTAGGGCATCAACCCACATGCAATCTAACATGCTCTTCTTGGGGCTCGCGCCGGGATGCGTCTCCCAAGTGCAGTGCGCTAGCCTCGCATCCTGCGCTATTTCTTAAGTGTGGCAAGCCACACATGGGGGGACTGTCAGGCCTCCATGGCAGTAAAGGCTTGGACAAGCATGGCTGTATTGCGACGCTGGAAGCTCCTAATTCGGCAAATGCACCACAGGCACACCAGGATGACCATGGCCAGAAGGCCTATAAGGGCCCCCAACGAGGCCTCTGACACATCCATGGGAAGGTAGAGGGCATCAAGTGTCCTGTTGCTACTAAATAGGCGAGGGAACATTTGAGCATCATGCCGAACTGGCATTGGTTTTGGGAATACCGACAGAATCCCCCATCTCAGTGCTGTTTTTCCTTGTTGTACTAGGGCAAGCACTAGGAGGAGGGCTGACATCTGCTGTATCCCGTGTCCTCTCATCTTGGGCTTTTCTCACGAGGCGTTCAGGTACCCACACCGGATCCTGCTGGTCCTGCGGAAAAACACAAACAGAGCCTCGTGCCCATGTCAGCACGGGATCGGGCCCACGCCAGAGCCCTGTCAAAACATCCTTCCACTTGACTAATCCTTTTGTTGGGCTATGGGATTCATAATGCCTGTCTGCTGCGGACCTACCATTGGCATCCAAATTTAAAAAATTTATAGTAAATAAAGCTAGGGAAAGTCTTTCTTTTGGTGTACGGCCATGGCCAATTCCCCCTTTCTGTTTTTGTAAGCATGTTTTAATAGTGCGATGCACACGCTCCACAATGCCTTGGCCTTGGGGATTGTAGGGCAGGCCATGCACAAGTTGTACCTCCATGGAGCTGCAAAAGGAGGGAAACTGCCGTCCTGTATAAGCAGGTCCATTATCAGTTTTGAGTTGTTGAGGCTTGCCCCAAGCTGCCCATGCCTCCAGGCAATGGGTGATAACATTACGAGCCTTTTCCCCAGTTAAAGGCGTGGCATGTATGACGCCTGAACAAGTGTCTACAGACACGTGGACATATTTCTGATGTCCAAATTCAGGAATGTGGGTCACATCCATTTGCCAGATCTTTAGTGGCAGTAGACCGCGGGGATTGACTCCGATGCTGGGTGGATGTTGATGAATGATGCACTGGGGGCAGTCTAAGACTACTTGACGTGCATCTGCTCGAGAGAGCTGGAATTTTTGTTGAAGGGCTTTTGCATTAACATGAAAGTTTTGGTGAAAGGTCCTGGCTCTGTTTAGGGCAGAGGCAAGAAACACCCAGTCTTGCCGGGTCCACTGATCTACTATATTGTTTCCCGCACTAAGGGGTCCTGGCAGGCCTGTATGGGCCCGAATATGTAAGGGGTAAAAGCCAGACCTCCTGTGCCATATTAGCTGCTGCAGTTGTTGAAAAAGTGGGCCCACCGGACTGGACATTTTGATAGGTCCCGCAACTTCCAAGTCCTTAAGTGCATTTACAACATAAGCAGAATCAGATATTAAATTAAATGGAAATTGACATGCTTCAAAAACTTTTATAACAATTTGTAACTCCACCATTTGAGGGGTATCGGGATAAAATTGATGCTGTACAGGTTGCTGGCCTTCAATCATATATACACCACATCCCGTTTTAGAGCCGTCCGTAAATACATTAGGGGCTCCCTTCAATGGGTGAGACAAAGTTACTTTTGGAAATACAACGGGGTGTTCCTTAAAAAAGCCTAATAACGGGTGTTTTGGAAAGTGATTGTCCATATCTCCTGGAAAGCTGCACAGTAAAATGGCCCATTCATCAATGGTAGCACATAAGGTCTTAACCTGGTGACTAGTATAGGGGGTTATGATGGAAGATGGAATAGTTCCAAAAAACTGTATGCATTGTTGGATGCCAGATAAAGCAATAGAAGCCACTGAAGTAGGATAATGTTCTATGGATTTCCCTGGGGACATTTTTGGGTGAATCCACAATAGTGGTCCTTCCTGCCATAGTAGCCCGGTGGGTTGTGTTACAGTCGGAAGGATGCACAGGAGAATATTTTTGCCTTCCTGAACCCTTTTTAAACATGCATGTTGAAGTCTCTCTTCAACCTTTTCCAAGGCCTCTCTAGCTTCCTCAGTCAACTGTCGAGGAGAATCTAAAGCAGTGTCTCCTTGTAAAATAGCATAGAGGGGTTTTAGCTCACAATTGGGCAATTGCAAATAAGTGCGTATCCAATTAATATCACCCAATAACTTTTGAAAATCATTTAAAGTTTTCAAGCCATCTTTTCGTATTTCTAATTTTTGCGGCAACACACTTGTATCTGTTATTTTGGCACCCAAATAATTAACTACCTGCTCCTGTTGTACCTTTTCAGGGGCTATAAATAAGCCCCTTTTTTGTAGTAAATTGACTAAATCCCCATATGCTGAATGTAACAAGCGTTCATCCTTTGCTGCTAACAAAACGTCGTCCATGTAATGTACACATCTCAGCTGAGGATATTTTTGTCTGAGCGGACTGATGGCCATATCCACGTACAATTGGCACATAGTGGGACTGTTAGCCATTCCTTGAGGCAGGACCACCCATTCATATCTCTTATCCGGCTCCTCATGGTTGTAAGAGGGAACAGTAAATGCAAACCGAACACTATCTTGGGAATACAATGGGATAGAAAAGAAGCAATCTTTTATGTCAATAGCAATAATAGACCAAGAGGCTGGCAATGAAGACAGCAAAGGCAAGCCCCTTTGCACCGGGCCCATGACTTGCATTTGATTATTAATGGCGCGTAAGTCATGCAGCAACCGCCATTTTCCCGATTTCTTTTTTATAACGAAGATGGGGGTATTCCAGGGGGACACCGATGGTCTGATGTGTCCCAATGAAAGTTGTTCCTGAACTAAAGCTTTGGCAGCAGTCAATTTTTCGGAGGAAAGTGGCCACTGAGGCACCCATACTGGGTCCTCCGTTATCCAGGATATGGGGATCCCTTCCTCAGTGGCCCCTAGGAAAAACCCAGGCCCTGTCTGTCTCTTTTCTGGTGCACTTTTATAGGTTCCCTAGTTCCTTGTAAATATCCTCCTAGGCCAAGACCAGGGCAATACCCCATTTGCATCATCATATTCCTAGAAGGGGGAGAATAATCATTGCTTAATGTAAATCCCATTTCTTTCATAAGGTCCCTCCCCCATAGTGAGACTGGGAGCTCTAGCACATAAGGTTGAAAGGTGCCTGAGTATCCATTTTTATCTTTCCACCGTAATTGTCTTGTACTCATGTCAGGGTTCCTTGCATAACCCAAACCCTGTAATGTCTGTGAAGAAGCTTGTACAGGCCATCCTGTTGGCCAGTCCTTTTTAGCAATTATACTTTTGTCTGCCCCTGTGTCCAGAAGTCCTAGGATCCTTTTATTGTCAACCTCAAGTTCAAGGACAGGTCTTTGATTTAGGTCGAGAGACAAATAGGCCAGGTCCACTCCCGTGGATCCGAAACCCTTCTGATCTCGCGATCGGGGCTGTGCTGGGAAATTCTCATGCAGACTAGGCAAAAGCAACAACTGAGCAATGCGATCTCCTGGGGAAATGGCCACTATTCCTCTTGGGGATTCAGCCATTATCTTAACCACACCGGTATAATCAGGGTCAATAACTCCGGGATGTACCCTAAGGCCCCGCAATATGGAGGATGATCTTCCTATTAGTAAGCCCACTGTACCTGGCTCAAGAGGTCCCTGAAAGTCAGTATCAATCAGTTGTACCCCCATTTGGGGAGTTAGTACGAGTCGGGTGGCCGCACAGAGGTCCAGTCCTGCGGAACCCGCAGTGGCTCTCCTTGGTCCTTGGGGTGCCTGAGTGTTGGCCACCGCTCCGGGTAAGAGCTCTTGTCCTGACTCTCGACTGCCCCATATATTTGAGGGCCCTGAGGGCGGGGGCTCCGCTGGCCGTTTTTTGAATGGTAATTTTCCTGTGCTTGCCTTAAAGGCTGTCCATTAATGTCTTTTACCGACCGGCACTCATTTGCCCAATGTTTCCCCTTTTTGCATCTCGGGCAAAGCCCAGGCTGTCTACTTGGAGGGCCCCTTTCAGCCCCTATTAGGCCCCCTTTTTCCGGGCAATTGCGTTTTATGTGTCCCGCTTTACCGCATTTAAAACACACCCCGGAGTTGCCTCCCCTTTTCTGTGATAATTGAATCACCGCCGCGGCAAGCCCAGCATTAGTCAATGGCCCACCCAGTTCCCTACACACTTTCATCCAGGCTTCTAGCCCTTTGTTTTTGTAAGGGGTTATGGCTGCTTTACACTCTTTTGTACACTGTTCATAGACTAGCTGCTTGATCAGTGGCATGGCAGTATCTGGGTCCCCAAAAATCCTTCCTGCGGCTTCTACCATACGGGCTATGAAATCTGAAAAAGGCTCTGTGGAGCCTTGCAGGATTTTCGTAAGGTTCCCGCTCACTTCTCCTTTATTTGGTAAGGCCTTCCATGCTTTTATCCCCATGTTATTGATCTGTTCATACACTTCAACGGGGTACCCTGTCTGTTGGTTAACAAATCTCCCCTGCCCAAGAAGCATATCTCTGTCCCAAGCCGCATTTCCTGCCGCTTGGTTAGCCGCTGCCTGCTCATTGGCAAATTCAAGCAAAAAGGCTCTCCAGTCTAGGTACTGACCAGGGCTAAGGCAGGCTCGCACGAGCCCGCTCCAGTCACTAGGGGTCATGCAGTGTCTGCGCAAAGCTTCCACTTGAGTGACCGTGAAAGCAGCGGTTATTCCATAAGCGCGCACAGACTCTGCCAGAGATTTGATGACTTTGAAGTCCAAAGGCTCATGATATCTCTGTCCCTGCGGATCCTGAAATATTGGGCATGCCAGGTCTAACTCTGTTCTAACGGTTCTCCATAGTTCCAGGTTGAAAGTGCTGCCAGAGCCGCCACTTCCGGATCCTCCCAAGTATAGCGGAGGAGCGGAGGGAGTTGGGGAGCGCCCATAGGTCGGGCCTTTATCCTGCTGCCGTTTTTCCCTCTCTATTCGTCTCTTTCTCCTTTTCACCCTCATCTCCTCTAATCGTTCTAAAATGGCTTCCATTTCTTCAGAATCTGTAACCTCAGAGGAATCTAATTCTGCAAGATCTGGATACAGTCCCCCTATTGTCCCTCCACCTTCGCTCGCCGCTTTCTCTGATCTTTCTTCCTGTAGTTTCTCTAAAGCAGCCTGTCCATTCTCCACCGCCTCACTGTAGCGTTGGTCCCCAAGACAGCCTCTGATAAGCGCCCATATGGGCCTAACCCCGCTCTTTAGGGTTCCCTGTTCATGGGCAAAGTCCAGATCTCTCCCTAGTTTCTCCCAGGATGCCACGGTGAGGCTCCCCGAAACTGCAAACCAGGGGGCGACTGTGTCACATTCATCCAAAAATTTCTCCAAAGTACTCTTCTTTATCCTTAACTTCTTCGAGAGCAACAGCTCGTTAAGAGCCAAAAAAATTGGGTGCGACGATGAGGCGCCCATAATTATAAGGTTTTGCTTTCGCTTTAGCCCGTTCCTCTTAACCTCTTTCCCTTGCCACCCGGGGACCTCTTGCTCCTTCTTTGTCTACAGCAAGGAGCGTATATTCCCTTCCCGCCTTTTATCGCGGATCCCCTTCTTTTCCGGGGACTTACCGGTGCACCACCCTGGCTGCGGAGAGTTCTGAATCCTTATAGAAACGGTGTTCCCCGTACGGGCCACCACTTGTCGCGTCCACCTCGGCCAGCAAGGAAGACACAACACCGGATTCTTCTCTCAGCAGTTTATTCAGGACCTTGTAAAATCTTCTCTCTCTCCCGGGGGCTTCCCGCTTGGCCTTAAGTGCAAACTGGGTAGCCAATCCCGGTAAGCTACGTGGGGATTACCGATAGGTCCAGGTACGCGGAAGCAAGCCAGAGTCCAAGCTTTGACCATATTAGGCATTGTTTATCAAAGAGAGCACTCGCCGTCGGGAGGGCGGAGGGCAGAAGCCGGCGCCATTTCAGGGCGCAGCTGCTCGCAGCTCTCTACAGCTTTTCATTTGAATCGCAGAGCACTGTGATACCAAAGGAGGAAATGCAGTCCTTTTAAGACACACCTCATGGCAATAAACTTATTTTCGAAAATAGGGTAGGTGTTAGAATCTACTTCTGTTCAAGTAGTTGCTTTGCCTCAAGTACCAACATTTTGAGGTACCTGCCATTATTTAAGAAAACTATTTTAATCCACCCTCAACCTATTATAAGCAGTGTTTTTCTAGAGACTGGAGGCATGGTTCAAGGAGTAGTACTCTAACTGCATAGGAAATGTTTTTGGGCAATTTGGCTATGTGTCCTAGTTTGGGTTGACTGCTGGGGTAAATTTTTAACCCCTTTCAAACTAGCCAGTCATTAAAGATTAAATTCAGTTCCTCTCGCTCGTCCTGTTTTGTATTTTTTTCTTTTTCATTTTGCCAGTCCTGGGGCTTGAAATCAGGGCCTAGGCACTGTCCCTGGCTTCTTTCTGCTCAAGGCTAGCACTCCACCTCTTGAGCCACAGTGCCACTGCCAGCTTCTTCTGTTTATGTGGGGCTGAGCAATGAAAGCCAGGGCTTCATGCATGCAAGGTAAGCACTCTACTGCTAAGCCACATTCCCAGCCCCTGTACTGCTTAGTTTTGAAATAGTGTCTTGTTTCCTTCCCGGATAAACATTGGGACCTCAATTCACCTGCAGGAGGCTTTGCACTGTGGCTGGGATGACCAGGCTTTGAAACTATGCCCAGCTTCTTTCCAGGAGATGGCATCTTGCTGATTTTTCTCCTAGGCCTGAATCTCAAGCCACAATCTTATTGTTTACAGCGTCCTAGGTACCTAGGATTACAGATATGCACCACCAGGGCTGGATATGGTACCTTTTTATTTTTTTAAATATATCCATAATTCTCCCTTTCCATTTTCCACTTTAACACACAATTCTTTTTTTGTTTGTTTTATTTTTTGCCAGTCCTGGGCCTTGGACTCAGGGCCTGAGCACTGTCCCTGGCTTCTTTTTGCTCAAGGCTAGCACTCTACCACTTGAGCCACAGCACCATTTCTGGCCATTTTCTATATATGTGGTGTTGGGCAATCGAACCCTGGGCTTTATGTATACTAGGCAAGCCCTCTTTCCATTGGGCCATATGCCCAGATGTTCTTTAACAATTCTTTTGCATGTTTTTTCCCCCACTTCTTGCCCTCTGAATGTTTGTGCTCCTTGGGTCTCTGTCCTATGATATACTTGCACCAATACAATTCCTAAATTGCCAATTTTTGAGGCTGAGCCATAAATCCATTGAGCAAACCCAAATCTCTTAAGCCTCGACAACCAATTCCTATTTGCTGTCTTCACTAGAGAGTCTATTATTTCCAAATTAATCTACATCTTTTAAATTCTTCTTCTTTTTCTTATTTCACTATAGAGCTGCCATCTCTTTAGTGTCTGCAAGCACAAACCAAAACCAAAATTAAAAAACAAACAAACAAACAGTAATGAGGCTTCAATTCTCTTTCACCCTTTCTCCCTGCCTCCCTAATATTTCCTATTGTCCTTAGGATGAAAACTTTATAGCTTGCATGCTGTCACCATCATCTAGTTCCTGCTACTTCAACAGCATCCTGTTTCATCCTTCTCCTCACTCTCCAAACCAGTTTGAAGTATAGAGGCAACAAGAATAATGGGATAGGGCTGAGAATATGTCCTATTGACAAGAGGGCTTGCCTTGTATACATGAAGCCCTGGGTTCAATTCCCCAGCACCACATATATAGAAAAAAGCCAGAAGGGGTGCTGTGGCTCAAGTGGCAGAGTGCTAGCCTTGAGCAAAAAGAAGCCAGGGATAGTGCTCAGGCCCTGAGTCCAAGGCCCAGGACTGGTGAAAAAATAAATAAATAAATAATGGGACAAACAAAGAGAAGAAGAATGGGACAAGGTAAGGTACAGTCAGTACTGCCCTACTAAAACGTTAATAGAGCAACCATTTTCCATCTCTACCAGCAGACAGTATCTGACACAATTCCTTTGGATGATGAAAGTACACTTGGTGGAAATTGGCCATGAGAAGGTACATGAGTAACTGTTGAAAGCTCTCAAAACTATCAGATCTTAGGAGAGAGATTGCGTTGGAATTTGAGACCTTTATCCCGAGGATTAGATTTGCTTTATGTCTTTGGTGGTCACAATACCTCAGCAATTCAGCAGTCATTATCTCTATGATTTCAAAACCCAGTAGATTCTCCACAATAAGCACAAAGAATGTACGGATTAATAAAGCGCTGGGAGTTTCAGTGTGTGTTTCTCTGAGGAGTCATCTGAGCATGGCTATTTTTGTTTCTATGTAGAGAAGGTTTTTTTTTTTAATAGCTCTAAAAATATGTTGTTTTCTAGTTGACTCCAATTGGCCTATGACTTACATCAATAATAGTAGAAGGCAAAATGGTTGGTAGCTATGAATGTCTTAATTCCAAGACCTGTTTGTATGTCATCTTATGCAACAAAACAGATATGTAAGCAACGGTATAATATAAGGATCTTTAGATGGGAATATTTTATTCAGTTATTTGGGAATTTATAGTGTATCCACAAAGGTTCTTTAAAAAGGGAGGCAGGCCAAGAGTTGATGGTTCATGCCTATAATCCTATCTACTCAGGAGGCTGAGATCTGAGGGTCATGGTTCAAAGCCAGTCCAGGCAGGTAAGTTTGTGAGACTCTTATCTCCCATTAAACACCAAAGAAGGGGAAATGGAGCCATGGCTCAACTGGCAGAGTGCTAGCCTTAAGCAAAAAAGCTGAGAGACAGATCCTAGGCCCTGAGTTCAAGCCCCAGGATTGGCACAAAAAAAGAGGGAGAGAGGTGGGGTATCAGAAGGAGGAGAGCTGTAACAAGAGGAGCAGAGATCAGCCCGAAAACAGTATTCATCACAAGGGTCACAAAGGCTGAGCTGATCACCATTAAAAGCTAGCCTGGGCAAAATAGTCTGTGAGGCTCCATCTCCAATTAACCAGCAAAAAGCTAAGTTGGAGACATTGCTCAAGTGAAATAGAGCAAGCCAACAGAGAGAGCATGAGCCTTTGAGTTCAAGACCTGGTACCAGCAATAAATTAATACATAAATCCATACATACATTGAGATGCTAAGTTTGTGGTGATCTGTTACAACAGAAAAAAGGAAATTAATAGAAACAAAATCTTAAGAAATCAACATTCACCTACTATGGCAGCAGAAGTGATACTAGAACCACCAATCCATCTTATAACTAGGCAGGCTGTTAAATACTAAGGTTTGCCTCTTGGATGTATGTACACAACTATTTCATTAACAGGTGCCCTGGGAAGAAATTTGGGGAACATGCCTTCTCTCCTGGCATGAGCAATTAGGGTGCTCTTTACAGGAGCACAGCAAACTGAATATAATATGTTCCAGCTCCTGGATGCCTGCGTGTGTGCAAGGCCCTCACCAGATCCAATCAACAGATTCTTGACTTCTGCTGTACAGAATAGTCCACAAAAATGCACTTTGATTGTTATAAAACATTCAATATTCTATTTTAGGTACCAAAAAAGACTAAGACAAGAAGAGAGGGAAAATTACCTTTGAAGGTAATTGGAGTACATATGAAATAACATATTGTTTATTTAAAATGCAACTTATATTGTTTCCAGATTACTTATATACTATAATATTGACTGTACTATTTCAAAGTGTAACACATTACATTTACATACAATTTATATATTACTTTTACTAGTAGCATATTAATGTATTACTTTGTATTATAGGCTTTTATTATTACAAAGTGTAGGACAATCATTTAATATAATAAATATGCTGGGAGGAAAGAATGCAGAAACATATAAAGTACTTAAAAAACAGTGGAGGCAAAACATGGGGGAAGAAAGAAACTTTAAATGAAGACAAGAAACTCTAGCATAGTAATTCAACTGTCATGCACAGTAATCCAAAAATGTCAGTAAATACTATCAAAATAAGTTTTCTGAATACACCATATTTCTAAATAAGCTGAAATAAACATTAGAAAACAACTTTCAACCTACAAGAAATAAGGTCAAGGCCACACTGCTCAGTCATGGTAGCTTAACTTTGTGGTTCTCCTGATGTTGCTTGGAAAACTCTCAGATTGGATTTTTTTTTCATCAGATATGCTTTTATTTATTTATTATTTATTTATTTATTTATATATATTTTCTAATTGTCAAAGTGATGCACAGATAGGTTACAGTTTCACATGTTAGGCATTGGATACATTTCTTGTACTGTTTGTTACCTCCTCCCTCATTCCCCCCTTCCTTCTCCCCCTTTCATTCTCCCCCCATGAATTGTTCAATTGGTTTACACCAAACAGTTTTGCAAGTATGCTTTTGTAGTCATTTGTCTTTTTATCCTGTGTCTCTCAATTTTGGTATTCCCTTTCAGTTTCCTAATTCTAATACCAGTATATACAGTTTCCAATGTACTCAGATAAGATACAGTGATAGTGCGGGTACAACCATGGGAAGGGGATACAAGAGGATCATCAACAATAGAAGCTATGGTTTCACATGGCATGTTGAAAGTAATTACAACAGTGATATATCACTCATTTCCATAACACGGAGTTCATTTCACTTAGCTTATAGCTACGTTCTTCTTAATGGCTGCAGTGTACTCCATTGAAGTTCTTAACTTGGTATTAAGCAGTAAAGAGTTGAAGGAATTACAGTATTTATATTAGATATACTCAAGACAAGTGAGATAAAATGAGGCAGAAAGTATTAAATATTCTCTGGCCTACTTGTAATAGAATGCATGAGAGTCAAAGAATACCTCATCCCTGAATGCAGGGAATTAATGAACCTCAATGTTTTGACCCCTCTATTCAATTCCCGTGGTGACCATGAGAAGTAGAGACCTATTTAAGTATAGATGAGTAACCAGAGTATATTTTTTAAAAATCCACCTCCCAGTAATGAGAGGGAAAGAATATCACAGAGATACCCAACAGGGAAATCCCTGCTGAAGTGGATAGTGCATCTGCTTCTACTGGAATGTACTTAGAGTTATGAGGCTGTCTCAGCCATCTCTCTTGCAGTTTCATGACTAGCCTCATCACAACCAGTCAGGAATACCATGTATAGGGAAATGCCTGGGAAACAAAGAGCCATATTCAGAGGCTCATAGGATGTTACCCTTATCACTTCCCTTCTGTGATTCACAAAATAGACCCCAACAGTAATCAAACTCACCTAACAGTAATGCGTATATAATGCAGAGCCTACTTGCATTGATACACTATAGGCTTCAAGTCATCTAGAATCTATCTATAAAAACAACCTAACATGGCAAAGTGTTCATTGCACAAAGACTTTATGCACTGGTATATAATAATGTTCCTAATCATATGGGAGACCAGAAATGTCATCAACATGCGAGTTGAATTTGAGCAAAGCACATCTGGCTCCCAACAGGGACAGCTTGCCTGCTAGACTGCACAGGAGGGGCTGGCAAATTCAGCCACCCAGGTGCATATATCAGTAGAGGCAGCAAGCTGGGGAAAGCCCACAAAAACCTATGCCATCACCCAAAGTAGTTCCCGTGAAGCTCAGACCCACACAAGAGTGCAGAAGGAAAGAACATGGACCCATATCTTGATAAGACATAAAGGTTTACAGCTGATACAATATCTCTCATAAGGTATGTCTTAGAAGCAAGTGTGGATCATCAGCACACACACGCAAGAGCCAAGAATCAAATGTAGCAGTAAACAGAGTCTTTCTATCTCCCTAGGCCCTTCTGTTAACTCCAACTTTTCCTAGGTGTCATGGGCTATGCACCAGTGATGACAGAAAACACATGTAGCTTCAAACCTCCCTGCCCACACTCTGAAACACTTCTGTGAAAGGTAATGAACATTTTTGTTGGTCCTATTCACTGAGCGTCCACAGTAGACAGACACTCATACTTCCCTCTAGATCCCCCAGCTCAAGCTAGCCCTTCTCAGGTATCTGAGGGATACTGACTCACAAGTCTGCACACATGCCCTACCAAGCATATTACATGTAATCAGTTCACAGGACAGGAGGAACAAAAGCATAAATCTGAAACTGCAAGTGAAGGAAGAATTCCAAGTCATGTGAGAACAGCCTCCAAACCATTCTTCCATAGCAGATGGGTACCCCCATCTGAATAGAAAGGCTGACCTTCTGTGAGGAATTCATGACATCCCTTGGTTGCTGTTTTTCCTGCATTGTGGAGATGATGCTCAGAAATCTCTTGACCTTTCTGGAATAGATAGCAATGCTGTATATCCACTCAGCAAATAATGCATACAATGCCTATGTGATCAGATTCTTTATGTAGAATCAACTTCCAGAGGAACTAGCAGTAGAAAGAGAGGAGTGAGCAGAAGTAAACTCATGCAGAACATATCTGCATTACTGGATGGTCAATTTCAAAGTTCAAGGTCTACG
Organism: Perognathus longimembris pacificus; assembly: GCF_023159225.1. Classification (NCBI taxonomy): domain Eukaryota; kingdom Metazoa; phylum Chordata; class Mammalia; order Rodentia; family Heteromyidae; genus Perognathus; species Perognathus longimembris. Next base: position 185,477 of record NW_025961303.1, on the reverse strand, counting down.
AAGCACCTGAAAATGTTACACTGACCCAGCAGATGGTGCTGACAGCACCTGTACCACTTTACATGGCGTCAGTGTAACTCACAATGAGGACTGGTGGCAGAACTGTGTAGAAAAATTGAGAGAACCAGTAGACACCTTAGTGTTTTGGAACATATCTATATAGACCTAATAATGTGACCTCTCCCAAGGAAAATTTCCATGCTGAAAGGACCCGACTGCTTTTCTGTATTGACTCTTGACACAGCACTCTGGATTACTCCTCAGGATGCAGTTCAACCCCTGTGATGGCTGCTAAGCTAAGAACCTCAGAAGTGATTGGAGGCTGTATGTTTAGAGCTGATCAACATCTCTGTGCATCATGGAAGATTAAAGATAACCCTGGAGAAGGGAACCTCCCCACACCCAGAGAATACATATTTATCAATCCATAGCCTGAACAGTTTATCTCCTGTGGCTTTGTTCATTTTAAACATGAAAAATATTCTTCAACAACTAGTCCATGTACAGAAGACTTGAATGCTATAAAAATCAGCTTTCTAACCCCAAGAATAACACTGCTCCCGACATTCTCACATCAAGCAATGGAGCCCACCAGGTGACCTTTGCCAATGGAGCACTCAAATTTCACTACAAGTCTCCAGATAGGGGCCTGGGCTCCTCAGAGCCAACATTGTTCCTGATCAAAATGAGTCCTGAGATGTCAGCCTGGGGGCTGTCTCTCTGGGGGCACCAAGGCATCACCTGTGGAAATTCCAAAGCAATTGAAAGCAACCTACCTGCATTCAGACTGAAATGGCCACTTGGGGGACTCACATCCACATGCTCTGAGTGCCAGAAAAACTCAAACTACTGTCTATACAGCAATGATACCAAGGTGCCATGACCTTCATCCAAGACAAAAGTCAAACATCTCTAGATGAAACACATCTCCCAAAATATATCTTGGGCAGAAAATTTTCATACAAAGAAGAATGCAGTCTCCAGACTTTATAAGATAACATCTGGGGAGAACTAAACATATGGAAGAGAAAAGAAGAAGCGAAGCTCTTTGTTATGTCCTTCACCTCACCTTGGTAAGTGTCTAAGATGCTGCTCTTTGCCATCAACTTTCTTAAGCAACTACCAGAGGAAATGCCTAGTCCTCCTGGGAGGAGCAGCAACTATGCCAAGCATGCTGTGTTCAGTATGATATTGGTGATGATATTGGAGAAACCAGACGTGGAGGGCCCAGAAATGGAGGACCCTGGCGCAGAAGTGGAGGACCCTGAAGCAGAAGTGGAGGGCCGGACTTCCTGCCTGTCACCGGAAACGAGGCCCAGGAGGCCCGGGAGGTCCTGAGAGGGGACACGGCAGCTGCCGTGCATTCTCCAGGCCCATCCGCAGTGAGGCAGAACTTCCTGCCTAATTTGCTGGGAGGCGGGACTTCCTGTCGCGTACGGGAAGTGCCCGTGAATGGCGACATAGCACTTGCTGGGCTCTCCATGGGCCTCGCCTTCAGTGAGGCGGGACTTCCTTCCATGCTGGATGGGAGGCGGGACTTCCAGTTTGGCACCTCAAGTGGGTCAAAAGGACCATGCAGCACTTTCCGGTCCCTCCCGGGGGGGGGGGGGGGGGATCCCCCTCGCCGCGGGGCGGGACTTCCAACAGGGGCGGGACTTCTGGCCAGGCACTGGAAGTCTGCATCAGAGGCCTGGTTGCAGTGGTCGCTCTTTGTTCCTTGTGGGGTTTAGAAGCTGTGATGGGGGACTTCCGGTCGGTGAGGCTGGTGCTGCTTCCTGTGCTGGATGGGCTGCTGCGTGGGCGGCGTGTGGTGCTGGCGAGGGCTTGCCATGGCGCCAGGAGATCATGGGCTGCGCGGTAAATTGAGGTACACGGGGGCGGGGGGGTGGGGCAGTGGGGGAACTGAGTCACGGGAGGGGGAAACTGAAACACGGGGGGGGGAAACTAAGTTACGTGGGGGGGAAAACTGAGTCACGGGGTGGAAAGTCAGTCACAGGGGGGAAACTGAATTACGAGGGCTGAGTCACGGGGGGGTCGATTGGGTAAACCGAGGCATACAGTTCCTGAGAGCAGGGCCACTTCCGGCAACGGGGACCACTTCTGGTTGTCCATGGCCACTTCTGGGCGCCCTGGGGGGGGCAAGTTACGCATCCATCCACCCCTCACCCCGTCCTCCCCATCCCCTCCCTCCCCTGACCACTCCCGTGACCCTTAACATGTCCCCAAACATGCCCCCTCCCATGACCCCTCCCGTGACCCCTCCCATGACCCCCTTCCTCACTTCCCACAGGATCTCCAGGCTCTGGACCTGGTCATCGGCGCCGACACAGTTGTGGTGCGGGAGAGACGACCCCCCCCCCGCCACTGTTCTTCCTTCCTGTCCGTCTGTCTGAGGGCTTAGGACCCCCAGCTCTGCCCATCCACGCATGGGGTACTGGTGCTTAGTACCCCTAGCTCTGCCCATCCACCCGTGGGGTACTGGTGCTTTGTAAACCAAGCCTCATCCACCATAAGGTACTGGTGCTTGGTTCTCACAGCGCCATTCACCCGTGGGGTACTGGTGCTTGGTACTCCCCCAGCTCCATCCACCCATGGGGTACTGGTGTTTGGTTCCCCAGCTCCATCCATCATAGGGAACTGGTGCTTGGTACCCCCCAGCTCTGCCCATCCACCCGTGGGGTACTGTTGCTTGGTTCCCGCTGCTTCATCCACCATAGGTTACTGGTGCTTGGTACCCCCCAGCTCCGTCCACCCATGGGGTACTGGTGCTTGATACCCCCAGCTTCATCCACCATAGGGAACTGGTGCTTGGTACCCCCAGCTCCCTCCATCCACCATGTGGTACTGGTGCTCGGTACTCCCCAGCTCCATCCACCTGTGGGGTAGTGGGGTTTGGTTCCCACAGCTCCATCCATCATAGGGTACTGGTGCTTGGTACCCCCCAGCTCTGCCCATCCACCGTGGGGTACTGGTGCTTGGTTCCCCCAGCTCCATCCACCCATGGGGTACTGGTGCTAGGTATCCTCCAGCTCCATCCACCCGTGAGGTACTGGTGCTTGGTTCCTGTCGGGAGCCGAGCTAGCAGCTAACCTCATCCTGACCTCTGGCTGTGCTATAATCACAAGGAATGCGGTAAGATTTGGCTTAACTGACAGCCAGCACTTACCAAGATGTTTTACTGTGTCCATAGGCGCCTGGTTTATGTTTACCATTCAGCCTTGTCTTGTTTTATTGCCTCCTGTTATTTATCGACCTAAAAGCTTTCTTATTTTCTTAAACTTTGGTAACCCTATGCCATTCCCTGGTTCCCGAACTGCATAAAAGCTGGATGCTAAGAATAAACGGGGCTGCAGTCTTGAGTTACAATCTCGAGATGCAGACCTCACGTACCCCATCTTTGCCTCTTGTCTTTTTTCTCTTGTCTTGTATTTTTCCTTTTCTTTAATCCTCGCCCCCCTTTCAGGATTCCTTTTTGCTGCCTGCTGGCTTGGCAGGGGTTCCCTCTAGCTCCATCCACCATAAGGTACTGGTACTTGGTTCCCCCAGCTTCATCCACCATAGGTTACTGGTGCTTGGTACCCCCCAGTTCCGTCCACCCATGGGGTACTGGTGCTTGATACCCCCAGCTTCTTCCACCATAGGGAACTGGTGCTTGGTACCCCCAGCTCCATCCATCCACCATGTGGTACTGGTGCTCAGTACTCCCCAGTTCCATCCACCCGTGGGGGTACTGGTGCTTGCTACCCCCAGCTCTGTTACCCCCCCACCACAGGCGGTGGACAACCTGTTCCTGGGGAAGACGGTGGAGAAGGACAACGCCTGCTGCATGCTCTCCAGGTGAGGACCCCGTGATCCCTGACCCCATGACCCCCATGACCCCGTGAGCCCCCCAACCCTGTCGCCCACCCCATTAACCCAATCCCCCCCAAAGGCATCTGGGGATGGGAAGGGGGGAATTCAGGGGCCTGTGACCTCTCCCTGACCCGGGGAAGGAGGGGTCAGGGGTTGTGACCCCGGTCGGGGTCAGAGGTCACACAGGCTGATCGGCCGGACACACAGCGTGTTACGGGCATGGCGCTGGTGTGGTGCTGGGGCGCAGGTTGGTTCACCCTGGAGGGGGGTCGGGGTCAGGGGTCAGGGGTCACGCCTGGTCTCAAGCCCACAGACAGCCAGCCACGGATGGAGGAGCTGCGGATCCATAAGGAGACATGGGTGATGTTCTCGGCGCACGGTGGAGCTGGTGGCCCAGTAGGTCGAGAGCGGGGAGCCCATGTAAAGGGGGTTGGGGGCCACGGGGGGGTCTGGGTCATGGGGTGTCACTGGTGGTCAGGAGGGGCCTAGGCCGAATCCTGGGGCCTGGATTCAATCAGGAGCCTGGGCGTTTGGGTCTGGATGTGGGACTGGGTGCTGCTCTGAGTCCTCATCCAGGGTGCTGTGCTTAGTCCTGGACCTGGATTCAATCAGGAGCCTGGGTGTTAGGCCTAGATCTGGACCCGGGTGCTGGGCTTAGTCCTGGGCCTGGATTCGATCAGAAGGCTGGGTGCTGCGCTAAGTGCTGAGCCTGGATGAGATCAGGATCCTGGGTGCTGGTCTTAGTCCTGCAGCTTGGGTGCTGTGCTTAGTCCTGGGCATGGATTTGATCAGGCTCCCGGGTGCTGCGCTTAGTCCTGGGCCTGGATTCGATCACGATCCTGGGTGCTGCGCTTAGTCCTGGGCCTGGGCGCTGCACTGAGTCCTGGGCCTGGATTCAATGAGGATCCCAGGTGCTGTGCTCATTCCTGCTCCCAGATGCTGCGCTCAGTCCTGCTTCTGGGTGCTGCGCTTTGTACTCAGCCTGGATTAGCTTAGGATCCTGGGTGCTGCGCTTAGTGCTGCAGCCTGAAGTAGATCAGGATCTCGGGTGCTGTGCTTAGACCTGGGCCTGGGTGCTGTGCTCAGTCCTCAGCCTGGATTAGATCAGGAGCACCGGTATTGGGCTTAGTCCTGGGCCTGGATTTGATCAGGAGCCTGGATGAGATCAGGATCCCAAGTGCTGTGCTTAGACCTGGGCCTGGGTGCTGGGCTTAGTCCTGGGCCTGGATTCAATCCGGAGCCTGGGTTCTGGGCTTAGTCCTGGGCCTGGGTGCTGCGCTTAGTCCTGGGCCAGGATGAGATCAGCTCCCGGGTGCTATGCTCAGTCCTGCTCCCGGGTGCTGCGCTCAGTCCTTAGTCTGGATTAGATCAGGATTCCAGGTGCAACGATTAGTCCTGTGCTGGGTGCTGCGCTCAGTCCTTGGACCGGGTGCTGTGCTCAGGCCTCAGCCCGGGTGCTGCGCTCAGTCCTGGGCCAGGATGAGATCAGGCTCCCAGGTACTGGGCCCAGTCCTGATCCTGCGTGCTGCACTTAGTCTTCAGTCTGGATGAGATCAGGATCCCGGGTGCTGCACTGAGACCTGGTCCCGGGTGCTGCACTCAGTCCTCGTCCCGGGTGCTGTGCGCAGTCCTACTCATGGATTTGATCAGGATCCCAGGTGCTGCACTCAGTCCTGGTCTCAGGTGCTGCGCTCAGTCCTCCTCCTGGATTCGATCAGGATCCCGGGTGCTGCACTGAGTCCTGCTCCGGGACGCTGTGCTCAGTCCTGGTCCTGGGTGCTGTGCTCAGTCCTAAGTCTGGATTCAATCAGGATCCCAGGTGCTGTGCACAGTCCTGCTCCCGGGTGCTAGGCTCAGTCCTCAACCTGGATGAGATCAGGATTCCAGATGCTGTGCTTAGTCCTGCGCTGGGTGCTGCACTCAGTCCTGGGCCTGGATTGAATCAGGATCCTGGGGGCTGTGCTTAGTCCTGGGCTGGGTGCTGCACTTAGTCCTTGGGCGTGGATTATTAGATCAGGATCCCGGGTGCTGCACTCAGTCATGGGCCTGGGTCAGATCAGGAGCCTGAGTGTTGGGCCTGGATCTGGGCCCGGGTGCTGGGCTTAGTCCTGGGCCTGGATTAGATCAGGAGCCTGGGCGTTTGGGTCTGGCTGTGGGACTTGGTGCTGCTTTTAGTCCTCATCCAGGGTTCTGTGCTTAGTCCTGGGCCTGGATGAGATCGGGGGCCTTGATGAGATCAGGGGCCTGGGCATTGGGTCTGGATGTTGGCCTGGGAGCTGTGCTTAGTCCTGGGTCTTGGTGCTGCACTTAGTCCTGGGCCTGGATTCGAACAAGCACCTGTGTGCTGCACTAAGTGCTGAGCCTGGATGAGATCAGGATTCTGGGTGCTGGACTTAGTCCTGTGGTCTGGGTGATGCGCTTAATCCTCGGCCTGGATAAGATCAAGATCCCGGGTGCTGGGCTTAGTCCTGCTTCTGGGTGCTGCGCTGAGTCCTCAGCCTGGATTAGCTTTGGATCCTGGGTGCTGCGCTTAGTGCTGCCACATAAAGTAGATCAGGATCACGGGTGCTGTGCTTAGTCCTAGGACTGGGTGATGTGCTCAGTCCTCAGCCTGGATGAGATCAGGATCACGGGTTCTGCACTCAGTCCTCAGTCTGGATTAGATCAGGAACCCAGGTGTTGGGCTTAGTCCTGGAACTGCATTTGATCAGGAGCCTGGATGAGATCAGGATCCCAGGTGCTGTCCTTAGTCCTGGGCCTGGGTGCTGGGCTCAGTCCTCGGCCTTGGTGCTGTACCCAGTCCCCGTCCCGGGTGCTGCGCTTAGTACTGCTCCCAGGTGCTGTGCTTAGTCCTCAGCACAGGCATTGGGCTCAGTCCTCAGCCTGGATGAGATTGGGATCCCAGGTGCTGTGCTCAGTCCTACTCCCGGGTGGGGCGCTCGGTCCTCAGTCTGGATTAGATCAGGAGCACAGGTGCTGCGCTCAGTCCTTGAGCCCAAATTATTAGATCAGGATCCCAGGTGCTGCACTCAGTCCTTGGGCCTGGATTATTAGCTCAGGATCCTGGGTGCTGTGCTTTGTCCTGGGCCTGGATTCCATCAGGATCGGATGACAGGTGCTAGGCTTAGTCCTGGACCTGGATTCGATCAGGATCCTGGGTTATGGGCTTAGTCCAGGCCTAGATGAGATCTGGATCCCAGGTGCTGTGCTTAGTCCTGGGCCTGGGTGCTGGGCTCAGTCCACGGCCATGGTGCTGTGTGCAGTCCTCCTCCCGGGTGTTGCACTCATTCCTGCACCCAGGTGTTGTGCATAGTCCTCAGCTCAGGTGCTGTGCTAAGTCCTCGGCCTGGATGAGATTAGATACCGTGTACTGCCCTCAGTCCTCCCTCCCAGGTGCTGCGCTCAGTCCACAGTCTGGATTAGATCAGGATCCCGGGTGCTACACTCAGTCCTGGGCATGGGTGCTGCGCTTATTCCTTGAGCCCAAATTATTAGATCAGGATCCCAGGTGCTGCACTCAGTCCTTGGGCCTGAATTATTAATTCAGGATCCTAGGTGCTGTGCTTTGTCCTGGGCCTGGATTCCATCAGAATCGGATCCCAGGTGCTAGCCTCAGTCCTGGGCCTGGGTGCTGCACTTAGTCCTCAGTCTGGATTGGATCATTCTCCCAGGTGCTGGGCTTAGTCCTGGGTGCTGCGCTCAGTCCTGGTCCTGGGTGCTGTGCTCAGTCCTAATCGTGGATTAGATCAAGATCCCGGGTGCTGCACTTAATTATGGGCCTGGGTGCTGCGCTCAGCCCTGGGCCTGGATTCGATCAGGACCCCGGGTGCTTCGCTGAGTCCTGGGTCTGGATGAGATCAGGCTCTCAGGTGCTATGCTCAGTACCGTTCCCGGGTGCTACGCTCAGTCCTTAGTCTGGATTAGATCAGGATCCCAGGTGCTACGATTAGTCCTGTGCCGGGTGCTGCGCTCAGTCCTTGGCCCGGATGATGTGCTCAGTCCTCAGCCCGGGTGCTGCGCTCATTCCTTGGCCTGGATGAGATCAGGTTTCCGGGTACTGGGCTCAGTCCTGGTCCTGCGTGCTGCACTTAGTCCTCAGTCTGGATGAGATCAGGATCCCGGGTGCTGCACTGAGTCCTGGTCCCTGGTGCTGCGCTCAGTCCTCAGCCTGGGTGCTGCACTCAGTCCCCATCCTGGGTGCTGTGCTTATTCTTACGCTGGGTGCTGCGCTCAGTCCTCCTCCCAGGTTCTGTGCTCAGTCCTCCTCCTGGATTGGATCAGGATCCCCGATGCTATGCTCAGTCCTGGTCCCGGGTGCTGCACTCAGTCCTTCTCCTGGATTCGATCAGGATCCCAGATGCTGCACTGAGTCTTGCTCCGGGACACTGAGCTCAGTCCTGGTCCCGGGTGCTGTGCTCAGTCCTCAGTCTGGATTCAATCAGGATCCCAGATGCTGTGCTCAGTCCTGGTCCCGGGTGCTGTGCTCAGTCCTCAACCTGGATGAGATCAGGATTCCAGGTGCTGTGCTTAGTCCCATGCTGGGTGCTGCACTCAGTCCTGGGCCTGGATTAAATCAGGATCCTGGGTGCTGTGCTTAGTCCTTCTGGGTGCTGCACTTAGTCCTTGGGCATGGATTATTAGATCAGGATCCCGGGTGCTGCAAGCAGTCATGGGCCTGGGTTAGATCAGGAGCCTGGGTGTTGGGCCTGGCTGTGGGACTTGGTGCTGCACTTAGTCCTCATCCAGGGTGCTGTGCTTAGTCGGTGGCCTGGATGAGATCGGGGGCCTGGATGAGATGAGGGGCCTGGGCATTGTGTCTGGATGTCAGCCTGGGTGCTGTGCTTAGTCCTGGGTCTCGGTGCTGCACTTACTCCTGGCCTGGATTCAATCAGGAGCCTGGGTGCTGCGCTAAGTACTGAGCCTGGATGAGATCAGGATCCTGGGTGCTGGTCTTAATCCTGCGGCCTGGGTGATGTGCTTAGTCCTAGGCTTGGATAAGATCAGGATCCCAGGTGCTGTGCCTTGTCCAGGGACTGGGTGCTGGGCTCAGTCTTTGGCCTTGGTGCTGTGCACAGTCCTCATCCCAGATGCTTGCTTAGTCCTCAGCTCAGGTGCTGCACTCAGTCTTCGGCCTGGATGAGATCAGGATCCCGGGTGCTGCACTTAGTCCTGCTTCTGGGTGCTGTGCTTAGTCCTCAGCCTGGATTAGCTTAGGATCCTGGGTGCTGCGCTTAGTGCTGCAGCTTAAAGTAGATCAGGATCACGGGTGCTGTGCTTAGTCCTGGGACTGGGTGCTGTGCTCAGTCCTCAGCCTGGATGAGATCAGTATCCCAGGTGCTGCACTTAGTCCTCAGTCTGGATTAGATCAGGAACACGGGTGTTGGGCTTAGTCCATGGACTGGATTCGATCAGGAGACTGGATAGGATCAGGATCCCTGGTGCTGTGCTTAGACGTGGGCCTGGGTGCTGGGCTTAGTCCTGGGCCTGGATGAGTTCAGGAGCCTGGGTGATGGGCTTAGTCCTAGACCTGGATTCGATCAGGATCCTGTGTTCTGGGCTTAGTCCTGGGCCTAGATGAGATCTGGATCCCAGGTGCTGTGCTTAGTCCTGGGCCTGGGTGCTGGGCTCAGTCCTCAGCCGTGGTGCTGCGCGCAGTCCTCATCCCAGGTGTTGCGCTTAGTCCTGCTCCCAGGTATTGTGCATACTCCTTAGCTCAGGTGCTGTGCTAAGTCCTTGGCCTGAATGAGATTAGATCCCATGTGCTGCCGTCAGTCCTCCCTCCCAGGTGCTATGCTCAGTCCACAGTCTGGATTAGATCAGGATTCTGGGTGCTGCACTTAGTCCTTGGCCTGGGTGCTGCACTTAGTCCTTGAGCCCGAATTATTAGAGCAGGATCCCAGGTGCTGCACTCAGTCCTTGGGCCTGAATTATTAGCTCAGGATCCTAGGTGCTGTGCTTTGTCCTGGGCCTGGATTCCATCAGAATCGGATCCCAGGTGCTGCACTTAGTCCTGGGCCTGGGTGCTGCCCTTAGTCCTCAGTCTGGATTAGATCATTCTCCCAGATGCTGGGCTTAGTCCCATGCTGGCTGCTGTGCTCAGTCCTAATCCTGGATTAGATCAGGATCCTGGGTGCTGCACTTAGTCATGGGCCTGGGTGCTGCGCTTAGTCTCAGGCCTGGATTTGATCAGGATCCCAGTTGCTGCGCTCAGCCCTGGGCCTGGATTCGATCAGGATCCGGGGTGCTGCGCTGATTCCTGAGTCTGGATGAGATCAGGCTCCCACGTGCTATGCTCAGTACCGTTCCCGAGTGCTGCGCTCAGTCCTTAGTCTGGATTAGATCAGGATCCCAGGTGCTACGATTAGTCCTGTGCTGGGTGCTTCGCTCAGTCCTTGGCCCGGGTGATGTGCTCAGTCCTCAGCCCGGGTGCTGCGCTCAGTCCTTGGCCTGGATGGGATCTGGTTTCTGGGTACTGGCCCCAGTCCTGGTCCTGTGTGCTGCATTTAGTCCTCAGTCTGGATGAGATCAGGATCCTGGTTTCTGCACTGAGTCCTGGTCCAGGGTGCTGCACTCAGTCCTCGTCCCGGGTTCTGTGCTTATTCCTAAGCTGGGTGCTGCGCTCAGTCCTTCTCCTGGGTGCTGTGCTTAGTCCTCCTCCTGGATTTGATCAGGATCACGGGTCCTGCGCTCAGTCCTGGTCCCGGGTGCTGCACTCAGTCCTCCTCCTGGAATCGATCAGGATACTGGGTGCTGTTCTTAGTCCTGCGGCCTGGGTGTTGCACTTAGTCCTGGGCCTGGATGAGATCAGGATCCCAGGTGCTGTGCTTAGCCCTGGGCCTGGGTGCTGGGCTCAGTCCTCAGCCTTGTTTCTGCGCACAGTCCTCATCCTGGGTGCTGCTCTCAGTCCTGCTCCCAGGTGCTGCGCTCAGTCCTCGGCCTGGATGAGATCAGGATCCCGGGTGCTGCGCTTAGTCCTTCTGGGTGCTGCGCTTAGTCCTCAGCCTGGATTAGCTTAGGATCCTGGATGATGCACTTAGTGCTGCAGCTTAAAGTAGATTAGGATCACGGGTGCTCTGCTTAGTCCTCGGACTGGGTGCTGTGCTCAGTCGTCAGCCTGGATGAGATCAGGATCCTGGGTGCTGCACTCAGTCCTCAGTCTGGATTAGATCAGGAGCACGGGTGTTGGGATTCGTCCTGGGCCTGGATTTGATTAGGAGCCTGGATGAGATCAGGATCCCAGGTGCTGTGCTTAGATGTGGGCCGGGGTGCTGGGCTTAGTCCTGGGCCTGGATGAATTCAGGAGCCTGGGTGTTGGGCTTAGTCCTGGGCCTAGATGAGATCAGGATCCCAGGTGCTGTGCTTAGTCCTGGGCCTGAGTGCTGTGCACAGTCCTCGTCTCAGGTGCTGCACTCAGTCCTCCTCCCAGGTGCTGTGTTTAGTCCTCAGCTCAGATGCTGTGCTCATTCCTCATCCCACGTGCTATGCTCAGTCCTCAGTCTGGATTAGATCAGGATCCTGGGTGCTGCACTCAGTTCTGGGCCTTGGGGCTGCGCTTAGTCCTTGAGCCCGAATTATTTGATCAGGATCCCGGGTGCTGCACTCAGTCCTTGGGCCTGAATTATTAGCTCAGGATCCTGGGTGCTGTGGTTTGTCCTGGGCCTGGATTCCATCAGGATCGGTTCACAGGTGCTGGGCTTAGTCCTGCGACTGGGTGCTGCGCTTAGTCCTCAGTCTGGATTAGATCAGGCTCCCGGGTGCTGGGCTTAGTCCCATGCTGAGTGCTGCACTCAGTCCTAATCCTGGATTAGATCAGGATCCCCTGTTCTGCACTTAGTCCTGGGCCTGGGTGCTGCGCTTAGTCTCAGGCTTGTATTTGATCAGGATCCTGGGTGCTGCGCTCAGCCCTGGGCCTGGATTTGATCAGGATCCCGGTGCTGTGCTGAGTCCTGGGTCTGGATGAGATCACGCTCCCAGATGCTATGCTCAGTCCTGCTCCCGGGTGCAGCGCACAGTCCTCAGTCTGCATTAGATCAGGATCCCAGGTGCTACGCCTAGTCCTGTGCTGGGTGCTGGGCTCAGTCCCTGGCCCATTTGCTGTGCTCAGTCCTCAGCCCGGGTGCTGAGCTCAGTCCTTGGCCTGGATGAGATCAGGTTTCCAGGTACTGGGCTCAGTCCTGGTCCTGCGGGCTTCACTTAGTCCTCAGTCTGGATGAGATCAGGATCCCGGGTGCTGCTCTGAGTCCTGGTCCCTGGTGCTGCGCTCAGTCCTCGGCCTGGTTGTTGCACTCAGTCCTCATCCCGGGTTCTACTCTCAGTCCTGTTCCCAGGTGCTGTGCTCAGTCCTCCTCCTGGATTCGATCAGGATCCTGGGTGCTGTGCTGAGTCTTGCTCCTGGGTGCTACACTCAGTCCTGGTCCCGGGTGCTGTACTCAGTCCTCCTCCTGGATTCGATCAGGATCCTGGGTGCTGGGCTGAGTCCTGCTCCGGGATGCTGTGCTCAGTCCTGGTCCTGGGTGCTGTGCTAACTCCTTAGTTTGGATTCAATCAGGATCCCAGGTGCTGTGCTCAGTCCTCCTCCCGGGTGCTGTGCTCAGTCCTCAGCCTGGTTGAGATCAGGATTCCAGGTGCTGTGCTTAGTCCTGCGCTGGGTGCTGCACCCAGTTCTGGGCCTGAGTTAGATCAAGATCCTGGGTGCTGCATTTAGTCATTGGGCGTGGATTATTAGATCAGGATCCCGGGCGCTGCACTCAGTCATGGGCCTGGGTTAGATCAGGATCCTGGGTGCTGTGCTTATTCCCAGGCCTGGATGATATCAGGATCTCGGGTGCTGCGCTTAGTCCTGGGCCTGGATTGGATCAGAATCCCGGGTGCTGTGCTCAGTCCTGCACTGGGTGCTGCGCTCAGTCCTCAGCCCGGGTGCTGCGCACAGTCCTGCTCCTGCGTGCAGTTAGGTAGCAGTAGACTTCTTCAGGTAAGAAGTTCCATAGAAGCTACTAAGTGCCCCACAGCATTAACCCAGGACTGCCAGTAGCCATACCCCAGAGAGGAAGAAAGTGAAAGGAAAATGCTCAACAAGCCCAATTTATCTCTAGTTTAACAAAGTCTGGGGAAAAATGACCTCAGATATCCAGCCACATCCTCTGGCTTCTTGCCACTACTTTTCTGAGTATAAAAAGCAGGCAAAAAAAAAAAGTCTGGTACAAACCAGAGGTACAGAGGTGTTCATCACACATAGTAGGTTGATTTTCAGCTTTGATGGATTTAGGGGTGATTCTGTTTCAATGATGTCAGCAGTCTCCCAAACCACCCCTGTTATTTCCTAGATCACATGAAGATCTAGATACTGTGTTGCTCCATACCGGTTTTGTGAAATACTACTCTGCTTTCCAGCTTGACCTGTGCCATTCCCAAGGTATGCAGCGGCCTACCATTTCTAATTAGGGAATGGAAATAGAACCTGCTCACCAGCTTAAGATGAGATGAAGGAATAATGCAGGACAGCAAGCACACTAAACCCAGACCTTAAGAGGGCCTAAACCCATTTGTCTCCGCAGAAATTGCTGGATCAGAGATGGACCTCCTGGGTTCAATCTCATCCCGCATGCCCAAGTCAAGGGCACTGGGTCTATTTTAGGACAGCCCAACCCACTTACTTGCTCAAATAGAGCAAGCAGTATATGACTTCCAAGTCAACTTCTCCAGATTCACCAGCTCTTCCTTCAACAAGGACAAGTCTGTAGACACTTAGGATAGCATGACCAAAATTCTGTAGCCCATTTATAGGCATTTTCTGTAGAAACACAAATCTGATGGAGCCTGTGCTTTCTGGTCATCTGCCCACATTCACTCTCATGCACGGTGGATCCTTTTTATCAATATCCTGAACATCCCTGGTGTTCTTGACCACTGCAGTATTAAACAATATCCACCTTCAGTTTCTAAGGAAATTTTGATTCTTGAACAATTTTTGCTCCAGAAGCAAGATGTGTTTTCATCGAGACAATACATTCAGGTTTACCCTTTCCATCACTTACAGATTATGTCTGTCCTTTGGTAGGAAAACACAACTGAAGCTTAGATTCTGAATCCACAAGTGCACAGCTTTTGGCAGAGCTGCTCTGCAGTATTAATGGAAAGAATACAAAGAGGACAGAAGCATTTAACCAAGAGGCCTCAGGTCAGGATTATCCAGCATAGAGTCTGAATTCAGACATGCCCTTGAAATTGTCCAGAACCTAGCTTTAGTGACAATAAACATAAGGATTATTTAATTGTACAGGACAAATTCAAGGACACAAAAGTCCTAACACCAACAGTATGGTATACCTGTAGCCTACCCCCATGATGGTGTCCTGAAAATACCATGGTACAGCATTTCAATAGCAGTCACCAGGGATACCTATCCCATCAGCTATGACAGCCAACTCCTTCTAGCCAGGGCACAGAATGTTGACATAGCTTTCCTGAGCATCAGCTTCAAAATGAAGCAAAATGAAGCAAGTATGTCAGTCTCCCAAACTAACAAGACATTCTCAATCAAGATAGTGCTTTCCCAAAACGTTTTTAGATAAGACTGGAGAGCCTTGGGTAATTCTAAAACAAGATGGTAAGCAGACAAACATTTCCCCATTTAATGACTATAATCCACTGAAGTGAAGTTGCCAAAAAAGAGCCAGTTCATTATGAGCCAAGATGATTTCCTGGGATTCAGCTGTTTGAGTGGTTTGGATTTTTCATGCCATTTCCTAGGCTACAGTCACAGGTGGGGTGAGAGTCTCATAACTAGAGAACCCAAGTTTTCACACTGGCAAAGGTGGTTAAGGGAATAATAATAAGGGTATAATGAATAAACAGGATGGAAGTCCCAATTCATTGCAAAGCACCTCTACCTTCCACTGCTGCTTCTCTCAGTTTACTTCCTTGCTCCTCTTCCTGCCAATTCTGCCCAGCAGTGCAGACAGAGGTGACATGCGGAAGTCCCATCCTTCCAGCTTGTTGCCTGAGCTTTTCCTGGGTAGGATTCTGTAGCCTTGGAATTTAGTGAAGAGTCAAGTACAGGGAAATATTGTGCCAAGCAAGACATGCTATGGTGCCTATGTGGTCTACAAGGATGGATCTTTGAGGAGAGACAAGCAAGAACAGCAGCAGCACACACCCAGTTGAGTGATACCAATGGAGAAGGACAAGTTCTCTGTCAAGGTGGCTGGGAAGGAATTTTCTCCAAGGAACTCGAGGGAGATGTGATCGAGGTGCATGGCAAGCACCTTCGGAGTGTATCCTTTAGCATTGCATCCTCCCTTCCCTTAATTTACCTTTGCTTTTGACCCATTGAGGTTTTGAATTTATAGTTCCTAAGCCAAACTTTGAGAGTTTTAAGTATTATAAATTCAAAGACAGAATTGTTCTTAAGGTCACAACTACCCAACACAAACTTCTTAATGACACGGAGTGGACAGTTTGTCTGCTGAGTGTACAACACCAGACTGGGGGCAGACAGAGGCCCAAGTGATGTGCCGAGGTTCCTGTGAGTAGAATACCCTGCTCATTAGCCAGGCTTCCACCAAGAGATGGGAGTCACCTGTGTTTCTAAATTATCTGAGGTTAGGAAATGGAATATGGTAGTTCACACAGAATAAAGATTCTCCTACAGAAAGGAAAAGCAAAGCATATCAAGCCTCCCTCCTGTCCTCAAATCCATCCAAAAGACAGTCCCTCAGAGCCCTTAGCCCATTCCTTCCTTGCTGTTTGGCCACTAGCTGAAGGGAAGCATTTGGCACCACCTGGTGGCCGTGACGAAGAACACCAGGGAAATGCAGACTGGAAGCACTTCCCTTGAAACAGAAGTTCTGTCTTTGGGGCAGGGTGATATATCAGGATCTAGTTTCAGTTTGTTGCAGGTGTGGAGCCAGTTTTGCCAGCACTATTTGTTAAAGAGGCTATCTTTCTTCTATTCTTTTTTGTTTAGCTCCTTTATCAAAGATTAAGTAGGCATAGTTCTGCAGGTTCATTTCTGGGTCTTCAGTTCTGTTCCATTGGTCTTCAGGCCTGTTCCTGTGCCAATACCAAGCTGTTTTTATTACTATAGCTTTATAAGAGAGCTTGAAGTTTGGTATTTAATTCCTCCAGCATTGTTCATTCTGCTTAGGATTGTTTTTGCTATTTGCGTTCTTTTACTATTCCATATGAATTTCTCGATTGCTTCCTCTATTTTGTTAAAAATGGTGTTGGGATATTAATGGGTATTGCATTGAATTTGGAGATAGCCTTTGGCAATATTGCCATTTCGACTATATTAATCCACCCAATCCAGGAGCATAGCAGGTTTTCCCATTTCCTTAGTTCTGCCTAAATTTTGTTTTTAAAGGTCTCATCATAGACGTCTTTCACTTCTGTGGTTAAATTTATGCCTATGTATTTTATGTTTTTTCTGAGGATATTGAAAAAGGATTGCTTTCCTGATTTTGGCCTTGGTCTTCTGGTCATTGGTATATAGAAAGGCCATTGGTTTTTGAGGGTTTCTTTTATGTCCTGCTACTTTGCCAAATTTTGGATCAGCTCTAGTAGCTTGGGAATAGAGTCTATGGGGTACTTTAGGTATAGGGTCATGTCATCTGTGAAGAAAGAAACTTTAGCTTCATCTTTTCCTATTTGGATCCCCTTTATGTTTTCTTCTTGTCTAATTGCTGTGGCTAGGAATTCTAGTACTATGTTGTAGAGGAGAGGAGAGAGCAGACATCCCTGTCTTGCTCCTGATTTTAAAGAGAGTGAGTTTCTGTCTTCACATTTGGGAGGATCCTGTGGACAGATTAGAAGTTCCTGAGAGTGGAATGTTACAGATCTAGCAGCTGAAGTTATCCTGACTCATCTGTATACTCTTCAATGGCCACTTTACCACCAGAACTCTATGTGAGCTAATTATCTTTGTGGAGGTAAAGCAGCTTTTGCAACCTAAAACCTAGTCTAGTATACCATCTAAAATCTGTAGAAGATATTTTCCCTCTGCTATAACTCACCCACTTGATGCCTCCATCACTGTACTTATGACATTGTCCTGAGATTATCGTCTCTTCTACACTGGAACAATTTCAGACTACCCTGAATTCTTGTTCCCCGGCTATAAGCACTCATATTGGGCTCACAAACCCTTTCTTTGAACCAAGAGCTTTATTATGCATTAACAGAACCCCATCTAGTAGACAGCTTATGGAATCTAGTAGCAATTCAACTTCAAAGCTGTGTACAATTCAGTCTGTCTTCACAGTGGAGTGGCACAGGCAGCACCCCAGTAGAAGGAAGAAACTAGAGTGCTATTGCATAGCAGCCATGCCTCATCCTCTTACAGCAGAGCCTCTTAGATCACCAGGGCCCCTTGAGCTAGGCAATGCCCTCCCTTTGCAGTCACAAGAATCCAATTACTACCAATTCTGCATCATTTAAAGTAATGCTTTGTGAGCTGCCTGCTAGCAATTCCACTAGACCCACCTAGTTTGCACCAGATCCACATTCCAGGAACTGGATGCAGGAAAATCCTTTCATCTGTAGGGTAAGTTTGTCTGCTTCAATACAAGACTATGGCTACTATCAAGGGTGCCAATTTAACGGAAAAGCTGAGACATTTGTAGTTCCGTCTCCTAGGAGAATCCCAGAATTCTCCTTGGCACACACATGCAGCTTTGATCATCAGCATTTTTATTCAATCAGTAGCTCCTTTTGTGAACTATCACCTATGTTACAGAGGCCTTCCTTTATTCTACCATGTGTTATAAATACATTCTCCACGAACCATTGCAGTCAAATGTATTCTGAGCCAAGCAAAATTTACTTCCACACACGAGGGTTCACACTAGCCAAAAATTGGCCACAGAGCAACCATTCTTCCTGATATTGGTCCCTCACACAGCAGGAGGCCCTGCCCGTCTGCTCAGATTGGTTGAGCTCAGGTTTACAATCTACTCTGCTTATGAATGGCTAGTTTAAATAGGATAAAATGTGCCTGAGGTGGATTTTCAAGTAAGATGAACAGTTCACATATAATCTCAAAATATGCCCAGGCCTGTTATTTCTTCAACAGTCTAGGGTGTGGCATAACTCCATCTTGAAAACCCAGTTTAACATATAACCTTCCATTTTACAAATCCTTTATCCCAAACCAGTTCCAGTTTTCCTAAAGACCCAAGGCACCAAGCCAAAGCAGGAACTTTTAAGCAATATACGTTGATGGAAAAGAGGTTTTTCTCACCCATGTACATAGGTCTACAGTAGGTTCTGTAGCATTTCTATGTGTTTCATCTTTATAAGCTGTTCATAGAAATTTACCTTTCAAGGCACCAAACAAGGACACTGCCCACTTTGCTAATTTTCCACTTGAGAATATGTAATAGAAATAATGTATGCTTTATTATATATATGTATCATATATATGTATCAATTATATGTTCAAATGATGTGTGATGTCATACATGTCTTATGAGAAAAGGTTTCTCTGAATTGAGAAAGTTCATTGTATTTTTCCTAATATTTGTAAATATAAGCCACAACCAAAAATTAGATACCATGTTCCCAATGTTAGTAGATCAAGAACCACAATCTGAATTCATCTGTCTCCACCCTCAAATTGAGAATCCCCTTTCCAACCAATATTTTGAAAACAAACCTGAGAACAAGACTTGTTTTCCCTGTACAGAATCGGGCACAAGCATTCCAAACCAAGCTCCACACCCAGAATGAGGCTCCACCCTAAGGTGCATGGAGACAGCAGCACCGCATACAATCTATACCATCCTCTGGCCACACAGTACTGCATCAGTCCATCCAGTGTCCAAGGTCAGAGAAAATGCCAAGTAACTGGAAATGAAGCGAAGGCTCCTGGGGCTATTTTACAGGATGCCCTTTACTGTGAGGTGCTGTGTTTGAACATTGTAGTCACGTTCAAATGGCCACCGTGGGTGCTGAGAACTCCTGTTTCTCTCGGAAGTCAGAAAATGCCCTGGAGTGCCATCCCACAATCATTCCTTTAGTGAACCTTTGGGCCAACACAAGAGTATAGGCTCTCGCTTGTTGCTCTTGAACAATGGATACTGAGGCTAACTGGTGTCATCTTTGGCATCTTGCTGTGAAAACTCATAGAGGTGAAACTCCACCTGCAGATCCATGTAATAGGCTCCTATGAATTCCTAGAGGCAGGGGCAGGGACTCAGACATTAGGCTACCAGACCTGCTAGACCTGTATCACGCACTCCACTGAATTCTCAAGCTCCCTGTGAACCTGTCCCTTGACCATGACCCTGTTAAGGCCACAAGCAACTCAGCCACTGTTCTGCTAGTAAGGGAGAAATGTGCCCCTCAATTTCCTGTGTTCTGGTCTGAGGCTCTAGTCTTCTATGTGACCAGCAATTGAAGGATGGGGAAGGGCTTGTGAACTGAAGTTCTCAAAATATGCATTTAGTAGCTCCCACAGGGTTTTAATTTCACTTGATAGGAGCATGATGACCTTCTGTAGAGAGAGAATATCTTAGTTCAAGCAGCCAAGATTGTACTGAACCACCTTTAGTCCTAGTGAGAGCTATATTGGCTTGGTGCCTGATTGAGCACTTTTGTGACTACTAGGAAAGATTTTTGGCTGGTACTGGGACTTGAACTGAGGGTCTGGGCTCTGTCGCTGAGCCTCTCTGTGATCAAGCTAGTGCTCTACCATTTGATCCACAGAGTTACTTCCACCTTTTTCTGTTTATGTGGTACTGGGGAATCAAGCACAGGGCTTTATGCATGCTAGTCAAGTCCTCAACCACTAAGTCTCACTCCAAGCTGCCAGGAAAGGCTTTTTAAATGCATACTAAGCTTAGCGGACCCTTGGCCTCTATCAGGCTTAAAAGGCTGGAAATTAAGATGGTACCTGAACCTTGCAAATTTCCCTGCTTCTTTCAAGACATCTTAAATATTTTGAAAGACTTCCCTGTCTCTTAAGACTTCTTGACTCCACAAGCCTAGACGTTTGTGAGGTCTTTTCATGGTAGACCCACCTAGAGGCCAGTTCACTCCACCCAATTTCGCAGGAGGAAAAGAAAAAAAAGAAATAAAGTGTTCAGCTACTTGGCCTCCTTCTCCATGGGAACAATGAGACACACTGCCAATCTCTACATGCTCTGCTTTGGCAAGTTGCTAGGCCTCTATCCACATTCACAGATACAGACTATGGAGAGGGCAAAAAACAGAATGTCCGAAGCAGCCCTATTGGCTTTAAGGAGCCCAGGGCAGCGTTCTATGGTGACAGGTGCTGGCAGAGGCTAAGGGATTCATAGATGTTTCAGAATCTTCTCCCTGAAACCTCATAATTCCCTCTAGTACTTGGGAATAAGTACTGGATCTAGTTCTACTAAAGTCTTAAGCCTAATTACATGAGGTATAGAGTAGAGGCTCTTCAAGAACCAGGGCTAGGCAAGAGAGCCAAGGGCTGATGAGAGCAATGAGCAAAGACCAGAGGGTTATACAAGGAGCCTGAAAGGTAGACATCCCATTGACTGTAGACTGTCATCAAGAATGGACTCTAGCATGACCATCAGACCAGAGACTCCTGCAACACAGGTCACCAGAGAGCCAAGAGTCCACCCCATGGACACATAGGCCAGAACCCAGTGTGTCCATAGCTGAGATCACACTGGCCACACAAAGTAGGACAGCACATGATAAATGTCTTTGGCTTGATTATGGAAGAGAATATAAAACAGAGGTTATTTGAATATTTGTCAAAACAAAGCTTTTCAATTGGGGGACTTCTGAGCCCATCCTTGTATTTGGTTAGGAAAAGCCCCTCTGTCTTCCAGTCAGTGGAAGCAATTACTATTCTACTAACACACCCAAGGGTTGTAAGTGGCTTGGGCTATGAAGGTGGAAGACCCAAGCCCGAATCCTGATTGTACCTAATGGCTTTTGAACCCATCCCAGGCCTCTAATGTAAAGAGGACCAAGAACACATAGCCAGTACCTAACCAAAAAAGTACTCAAATGGCCTGAGGGAAGAAGACTCTGACCGTCTTTGGGATGAAGCATAAATACCAGCAGAGGTGGGCAAAAGCAGGACGCTAGTACCTGGATTTGGTACACTAGCATGCAGTCTTTCACAATGCATGGGACTATAGGAAAAGCTGTTGCAACCTCCCACACATGGGAGCTCAATGTCCAAAAGGAATTGAGTAGGGAAAGGAACAAAATACCCCTGGTAGTAGTAGAAGAGGTTTTGAATGAACCAGTATAGAATACAGGCTTATATCTCAAAAGCCTATTAAATAAGATACGTCAGCTCCAGCAGGTTAGCTCTTTGCTAAATCATGCACAGTGTCCATCTTCAGATAATACTTAGCTGCCTAGGGAGTGATAAGTTAAAGAGAGGTGAGTAACTTCAATAGGCTGTGCTTCCTTCACTGTGTGACAGTCTTGATATTGCCAGCAGTATGTTCTTAGAATTAGATTCACTACACTAAGTGCACTCATACTCAAAAAGAGCTTACGTGGGCGGCTCCTGAACCCTCGAGGAGTTACAAGCCTGTGTAGCACTTTCTGCAGGTGTTGGAGCTTCACATGTTTCCCTGAGCCAATTCCACAGTGGGCTGCTCAACTGAAAAGTTTACTGAGAAGCCCCAGGAAGGATGCAGTAACCACTTCTGTCAGGACTAGGGAACATTTCCAAAAAGTAGATAACACTAAAGTGAAATCAGACAAATAGTTTCTCTTTTGCAAAATCTACAAATCTGAAAGAGGACTGGAAGCCAGCAGGAGGCAGCAGAAAATGCAGGGTGAGAGGGAGAACATGATAAATTTGGCACATTAAGGGGAAAAAGGTCATAAATGAATTGTACTCAGGTTACAAAGGGGAATTCAGAATAGAATCAGCATTTCAGATGCTTGATGAATGTATACAAATACCACAGTGAAATCACTTCCTTTGGATACTACAGACTGAGTTTTCCAAAAAGTCACCTATTGTTTCCTCTAAGGAATTTAGAACTCAGAGGTTAATGCTTTTAGGTAGATTTATACAGGTTAGGAGTTTCCTAACCAGTCCTTCAATGAGGGCAGGCAGGAAGCCAAATAGCAGAGCTCAGCTCTTCAGTAGCTTTACACTTAGAGGAGGCAATCACATCCCCCAGATTCTCAGGTATCTTTTAACCTTAAAATTTTTTTATTATCAATGTGATGTGCATAGGGGTTACAGTTAAGTCAGGCAAAGAGTACATTTCTTTTGGACAATGTCACCCCTTCCCTCCCTCTTTCCCGGTTTTTCCCTCCAATCCTACCCATAAGTTGTATAGTTCATTTTCAAATAATGTCCACTGAGTACCATTGCTGCATTTGTTCACCCTCTGTCCCTCCATTTCTGTGCCTTCCTTTACCCTCCCAAAGACCTATAAACAAACATACACAACAAAAAGAAAGAAAAAAATACAGGAGAAAATACAGAATCCTTGTTTCCATTTTCTTGAAACTAATTTTGACTCATGTGAGTAACTCCACACCCTACCCTTTGTTTCAGCTTAGATTGAATTGGCCCTCCATCCAATTTATGCTAAAGTGAGAGCTACCAAGGAGATCTTCCAAGAAAACAAAAGCCCTTGTATGTGTTACTCTGGTCAGTGAGTATACATTTTCCACCACAGGCTAGACATCCTCTATAGCAAGAGACAGGCTGTGGAGAAGCAGCCCACATCAGAGCATCTGGAGATGGAGACAGGGGTTGAGTGATTTATTACCGAGGTCATTTACAAGGAGTAAGGATGAACTGGGGAGGAGATGGGAAATGAATTTCCAACAGCTCTGAAAGGACAGTGACAGAAAGTCTCCATACTAAACCAGCATTCCTTCCAGAGGGACCAGCCAACACAGCAAGCCTGCAGCTCCCAATGAACAGTACCCACACCTTGCTCCCTGTTGATCTTGCTAGCACCTGGCATTGTACCGAACATGGGGGGAATGGAGTGGATCAGGTGAGAGAACAGAAAAACTTACTTCCTTGACACTTAGGAACATAGTGGGAGGGCTGAAAGTGAGGAAGTGGGTGGATGGACCTTGAATAAACATTTAGAACCATCTAGTTATCATTTCTGTTCCAAGCTGAAGTCTGCAAGATCAGAGATCTGTCACACAACTCTGCTCTATCATATTGGCCTGAACAGGGTCCGAGGACACGTTAGATTTCTGCAGAGCCACAAATGAAGTACTCATTTTCATTACTTGATGCACTTAGAGTACATCTGAAACCCATTTTCCTCTTCTAACTTTAAGCTTCTATCTCCCTAACACACCTGAAGCAAAATTTATCATCCAATTGAGGAGGAAGAGGAGATAAGAGGAGGAGGAGAACAGAGGAGGAGGAGAAGAGAGCAGAGGAGGAGGAGAACAGGGGAGGAGGAGAGCAGAGGAGGAGAGCGACGGAGAGCAGAGGAGAGCAGAGAGCAGAGGAGTGCAGAGGAGCTCAGAGGAGTGCAGAGGAGAGCATTATTTTTGTTTGTTTTGCTCCCAGCTGGGAGGAGAAGCACAGGCAGAGGATGGTCCTTGCCTGCAGGTCCCCGTGCTGAGCCCCATACAGGTCCCTCACCGCGCCTGCCTGGAGCCAACTCCGCCAACTACTTGTGCTGCCACCGGGACTGAACTTTGTAGGACTTGTCCCTTCTCCTCTGGCTGGTTGTCTTGGCAGGAGGTAGAAGGTGTCCAGAGGACCCCCCCCCCACCATGCTGGTGAAGAAGCCTGTAGGGAAGGGAGCAGGGCGAGAGGCTGGATCCGAAGAGCCCAGCCCCTCCAGGCAGAATTGCACCTGCGCCATGCCCCCTTGCACCATGCTGGCCACCCTCCTCTCTGGGGTGGCCGGGATTTCTTGTCTGTACCTTGGGGTGAAAACCAACGACCTTCAGGCAAGGAGCCTCGCCCTGGAATCTGCTAAAGGGGTGCCCTCCGTTTCCCTGCTGCCCGAGAACGTGGATCAACTGAAGGCCAAAGTACAAGAGAATGTGGAGCATCTCCTGGCTCAGGTGTGTGAGGCTGGGCCACATGCGGGGGAGTTGCATATGGATAGAATTTTGCACAGGTGCGGTCAGTCTGCAGGATTCACCCTTACCGGTCATACAGTTGATTTGGGATTTGTGAGCCTCTGTCGTATCTATTTATTCAAGTTCCTTCCTTGGTTTCTCTCCAAGTCTGTGTGTAGAATCTTCCCTCTGTCTTCCTTAAGGATTGCATGTTGCAATGGCAGCATGGGCTTTGCCCGGCTGTTCAGTTTTGTGGAGTCTGGTCTGACAGCATTCTCAGTTGTATGGAGACTATTCATTGTAATGCTCACATCTGTTGTTCATATACCAAGGCTAGGCCTTATCAATAGAGAAAGGTAAGCACTCTTAAAAGTGAAATAAGCCTATAGATTTACAATTCATTTAACTCGGAATTCTTTTCATATTAAACGTTTTAAATTTTGGAAAAAAAAAACGTTTCCATTGTTTTTTGGAGGGGAGGAGTTAATAGAGGTTGTGCTCAGATATTGATGAATGGAGAATTGAAAGGGATTCCTTTAAAGATGACTTAGATTCCAGTAGGGAGAGGGTAGTTTTTCTGCCAGTGGAGAGATGTAGTAGTTGCAGCCCGAATGTGATAAAGTATGTCTACAACATTGGCTGTTATTGATAGGACACACCTTGCCATGAGCTGCATTATGTTAGTGCCCGGGTTTTGCTTTGGCTGTGCAAGGAGAGGGTGGTGATAGTTGAATAATGAAAAGATGTTACCCAAATCTATCACTCTATGTCAATGGTAATTTGAATTTTAAATTAAAAACAAAATTATGTCTTGAGTACTGTTAGCTTTTGCCTAAGGTCCATGCACTTACATAAATGCTGTTTGTGCAGGCTATCAAACGTTATTAACTTAGCCACAGAGGAAGAGTCCCTGAAGAACTCACAGAACTGGAATACTACTGCTAGCTCTTAATATATGTTCTTTTCCTACAGAAATCCTACGGAAACATGGCTAAACTAAGAATCGCAAGAGAAACACCTTCTGAGTGCAAAAAATGAAACTTACTTAACTAGGTTCCCTCTAGAGGAGAGCATTTGCAAACAAAAGGTCCTGTGCCTGTCAGGTCTACCTTTAACATTAACAGAGAAAGAATGCAGACCCAACTTGCTTTAATAAAATCAGCATGTCTCCCATAGACAGATGGCGAGTAAAGGCCCAAATATTATTTTAAGCAGCATACCAGTGTCTGTGAGGGGAAAACAAATGAGCTAATCATCATGAAAAATACAGGCAAGGGGAAATATGAAGTTCTTAGTGTCCCGGATTGAAAAGTCATCTTCAATTTTATTAAATAATTTCAGTGTTCGTGGTGAACATGGTCTGAATGGTGTGAAGCCCTGGTGTCTAATTATCCTTAAGAGTTTGCTGTATATTCTCTGGGATGATTATTATGGACTTTTTTTTCCTTCTTAATGTGATAAATGAATAATAAATGGCAATTCCCTTGTTTTTTTTTTTGTTTTTTTTTTTTGGTGGTTGTTGTTGGCTCTATCAGCTGCTTTCCTTCTTGCCACCACTAGAGCTCCAAATTGCATCAGATTTACCTGGCTCCTTGGGAAGGAACTCTTTGAAGGGGCACATTCCTACACGAAGAACCAAAGGGGGTTTTTGGTGAGTTACAGAAATATACTCAGTTCTGTTTGTCCAATAAAAAGACATCACCCAAATGCACGCTTTGTGTTGAAAGTAAACATTCTGGAGAAAACCAGTTGATGCAGTATTATCTTAGGGAATTAACTGGCTGGCCAAAAAGGCTTAGAAAGAAGATATGGCACTTCCCACCTGATTTGGCTGGAACCTCTGTTTGCCCTGTGAGACTAAGACTTGTCACCCAGACATCTGTTTGCAGGACAGAGCGAGACAAATGTGATCTCAGCTCAGTTGCTGTGGACACATGCCCATCCATTGAAGTTGACACTCTTGATGACAGGCTGAGTCTCAGAATCAAGGGTCGGTAGCAAAGAAGCAAAGTTGTGTTGTTTGTAGTCACTAATGGCTTTTGCTAGAACTCAGGTCTTACTGGGGTTTGCCCAGCTAGCCTCTAGGAATGTTTGAGGACTATTTATTGAATGGCTTCTCACAATAGGAGAGGCTCTTTGTGATTTACTTTTTATAATTAGGAGAGTTTTAAGTGCTAGCAATCTTAAGATTCACCCTGGGCAGAGGGACTCCAGAGCCAGAAACCTAATAAGGAATCCAGAATGAGCTGGATCAGTCTAGACTGCAATCTTACAGCTGGAATCAATGAATTGGGATTGTGTTTCATCTTCTCCCTCTTCTCTCTTCTTCTCCTCCCCTTTCCCTTGGCTTCCCATCCCCTCCTCCCTTCCCTTCCTTTCCTAGTCCTCTCCCCTCCTACTCTTGTCCCTTCCCCCCTTCTCTTCCTCTCTCCTTTCCCTTGCCCCTCTTCTGTTCCCTTCACCACCCTCTCCAGCTTTTTTCTTTTTCTTTTCTTGCAGCACTGGGAATCACACCCAGGCCTTGCGCATGCTAGGCCAACCCAAATGGAGTTTTCTTTCTGATAGTATATTTGGAAAAAGTGACTGTGTTTTTCAAATATTGTTAATCCCCTAACCTTCTCATCCCCCCAACACAATAATCCCAAAGCCTATGAACGTTCACAGCCAACTAAACAAGTTGTAGTTAAGTATTTCAGTTTGATCCTCTCCATCATGAGATTTAGGATGACCTCAGATGTGGGCCACGCAGTTAATCTAACAAAGGCATGGGCCGTACCAGCCTGGAGCGGACTTCCAAAAGGCAGATGGTCCAGAGCCTGGCTTGAAATTATAACTAGGTTATAACTGTAATTGTGGCTTGGTTTTCATTGGACGATCACAAGCAGTTCAGCTATACAGAAAGAAATGTGTATCCACAATTTTTGGTCATTTTCTGTGGCTGAGAATAGCCTCTGTTTGTTTTTTTTTCCCCGACAATGAATACTTTTTTAGATGGTAGTTAAGGTGATCATATTAATTAGTATGAGGGCATCTATGTACTTATGAAACTAGTCCTATATCATTACGACAACCCCCTCTGGTCATATCTTACAAACTTTAGTGCCAAGAACATAAAAGTCTCTGGGATATTTTTAGGATGTTGGAGGTTACACAGTCTAAGCCATAAGTTTAATATGGGTATTGTCTCTTCAGAAGAGCCTGTCTATCACATGTGAACATTTCTAAACATCCCATGCCTTCGCCACATCATGGTGACGAATCCTAATGTTGGTATTCTCAAGTTATTTCTAAGTTTTCAACATAGTTCTGCTGACAGTAAGAAACACAAGTACTTCCTGTTGTTTAATGTATACACCACAGCAAAGAAACATAGGCAAAGGTAGGCCCTGCGACTCAATGCCTGTAATCCTAGCTTCTCAGGAGCCTGAGATGTGAGGACTGCAGTTTGAAGCCAGTTGGGGCAGGAAAGCCTATGAGACTCTTATCTCCAATAAACTACTCAGAAAAATCTGGAAATGGCACTGTGGCACATGTGGTAGAATGCCAGGCTTGAGCAAAAGTTGCTTGGGACAATGCCCAGAGTTCAAGTCCCAGGACCAACAAAAACAAAAATCCCATGCAAGAGTAAGCATTTATTGCTTCAGGTTTAAATTTATTGTAGTAAACATGTGTAAGGAAAATATAATTGTTGAAAAAGACTAAAGAGAAAGCAGTGTCAATGTGTTTGAAGAAAAAGGGGTTGTTTGATGTTTAAATCTGCCTTTGGCCTTGTTCAATGTTTTTATTGCATACAAGTTTGCTAGTCTGACACTTTAGCTTAACTAGAAATTAGAAATCTTCCTTTTAGCAAGACTATTTCAAAGTTGGAAAATACTCATTTTCCTCTGCAAAGGAATGGTCTCTATTACATCCAGTGAAATGGATTATCTAATATCAGAGATACGAACCTCAGACTCACAGAAGCCAGAAGCCATTAGTGTAAATAAGACATTTGTCGACCTTGTGCTGGGTTTAATGGGATAGCATTTTAGAAGAATTTGGCCAGCAGCACACATGTCTAGTTGGGCATTGTAAGGCCAGAATGGCTCGGGATGAATTTAACCTCACTCCCCGACCCACCTTCTTTTCCTGTGTCTCCCAGCGAATGGTGTCATTGTCCAAACCAGACTGAAGTCGCCTCTTTAAATTTTAAGTTTGGAAATAATGGGATTAAGTGGTGAAAGATGCTAGAGATAACAATGGATAATGGAAATAGGTAGTAACTACTGGCCTATGTAAATGTTAAATAATTGTTTATGTGAATGTAACCACTTACAATTATACACATGAATATGTCTCATTGATTTCATTTCTGTGGCAATTTTAACTCCAGTCCTAAGACACACAAAACTCTGAGTGAGACTGAACTGTTATTGATTACTGATGTGACTCTACTGGTGTCAGTCAACTACTGGTGAGGTTCTACTTTTGTCAAACTGTTGCTGAGACTGAGCCACTGTCAAGTGTTGGTGAGATATTACGGGTACCATTCCTGCAGAGTCAGAACCAGAGCAATGTCTTCTGTAATTGAAATTAATCAAATTAGCCTTGGGGATTTACTATATTAAATCAAGCTAGAGATGGATGAACAGGAAAAACTCTTCTGTCTCAGTGACAGAAATTGTTTGTCTGCAGACATTTCTCTTGGTCACTATGGCAACAATCCCCTTCCCCAACTTTGCTAGCCATTAAGATGTATCAAGTTACTGGAAGACAGAGATGACCGTTTGCAGCATCAGGCATTTAAAATAAAAATGGATTTCCTAGAAAGTTGGAAAGTTATTTCTTGGAGGAAATGTGAGATCCTTAAAAACCTTAATCGGCTTTTTTTTCTTACTTGAAAAGTAGTTTGTTTCTTTCTTCAGTCATGGTGAAGCTGCGTGCATAGGACAATGCATGCCCTTCATGCGCCTGTGTTTAGGAATCTGCTCCCTGGCAGTGCCCTGGGCAGGGCAGAGTTACATAGACAAGCAAAATTGCAGTTCCTGCCACCTAGGGCAGGCACTCATACTCAGGGAAATAAAACCTAAGGAGTTGATAGATTTGAGTTATTTGTAGACTTAAAGGTGATAGGAAAATATAGTAGTTTAAAATTTTACCCAAGCAATCAGGGCTGGGAATGTGGCTTATTGGTAGAGTGCTTGCGTAGCATGCATGAAGCCCTGGGTTCAATTCCTCAGTACCACATAAACAGAAAAAGCCAGAAGTGGTGCTGTGTCTCAAGTGGTAGCATGCTAGCCTTCTGCAAAAGAAGCACAGGGCAGTGCCCAGGTCCCTGAATTCAAGCCCCAGGATTGGCAAAAAACAATTACAAGCAATAAATTAATGAGCATTACACAAAAAGTAAAAAAATCCAAATTGGTAGGCTATTGCTCTCAGAAAGAGTTTAGGGACAATGCTTCTGAAAGGGTAGTAATTGGATTTAGAATGACTACGGTATCAATAATTTGAGTATGACTGGCTCTTCAGAGTAGATAGTCAGAACAAATACCTGGAGAGCCTTTTAGAGGCAGAACTTGGGCAGTTTGGTGGGATCATGGCAAGCTGGCTAAAAGCATAATGTGGAGGCTAAATGTTACCTGGTACCAATACCACTGTTCATGGTACAGTTCTGTTTGTTGTTGGTGGTTTTTTTGTATGACATGTAGCTGAAAAGGTAATTACAAAATCATAAAGTTAATACAATTATAGCTAAAATTCATTGAGTGCTTATTCAATAGTGCAGGCAGGCACTATTTCAAGGTTTTGCATGTTTTATTCCCTAATTATAGGGGATAAGCAGTATTTATTCTTTTAAAAATTACTTCCATGTTTGCAGATGATAAATTGAGGTATAGATAGAATAAAGAAGGTCAGACAGCAAGTAGTGCACAGCCACTGATCAAGTCAAGCAGATAAAGCTCATAGGGTTAGTTAGTGCCATATGGGACAGCGGCTTCAAAGTAAAAAGATGTCTAGAGAGTGGAAAGACTAGAAAAATACTGGATTTGTGGCTGGGGGCGGGGATCGCCCTTTAGAACTCTGCACAGAAGAGTCACATGAAACTATTTTGAAGAGAGGAAGCTGGGTGAATCCAGGGCACCAACTAGAAACCATAAGACCAGGCTACAAGTTTCTCAACTGGGGAGTAAAAGTTTGAGGTAGACTGAGGGCAGGAAGGATGGAAAGGGAGGACTGGAAAGGGAATTCATTTGAGCCCTGCTACTAGGGAGAAGGCATTAATGATGATTTGTATGCTTTTTCAGGTTAATGGTGATTGCATTAGTAGGTGGAGAGCCTGTTCTTTTATTGATTAAACTTCCTAATGCTGACCATTCTCAACTACCCTTCCTTTGAAATTATCTTTCCTCCATTGTGCTGGTGATCACTGTTGCACCTCAGCTCTCCTCTCTTCCCACCCTCCTTCTGTGGTTCTTTTCTGAAGTTGGCAGTCCTCACTGTCAAATCTGGGACTCATTTCTTTCCCTCTCCACTATGCTACAAAGTAGATATGCTGTCCAATTAGCTTCATTCTGAAAGCTGCACAATTTCATGGCATGGGACAGCTGGGGCCCATTCCCATCTTCACCATATTAGTTGTGGAATAATAGTCTTAGATACTGTTTTGCTCAAGTGTGAATGTGAATGATACCTCCATAATGGAGTTTTTCAATGCACCGAGTCTAGAGAAAAGGCTCCCAACACAGTGGTCCCTTGGCAAGTTTTATTTGCTCTTTTTCTTTTCTTCCCTCTTCCTCCTATCCAAAAATTTCCCTTCAGTTGAAGTCACTTCCCTGATGGGGATTCCTCCTGTGTTAACAGAAATAGTCATGGTTTTCATTTGCTTACCAGATGTTAAACTGTGCACAATCACCTTTCATAGATAAACAGCACAGTGATTGTCTTTTGGTTTCAAACATGGAATGAGTTAATACTCTAAAAATATAAGAGATAGGAATGACAACGGGTTATAATCATAAACTGGTTGTACGTGCAACTACTTCAGACAGAGCGGCAAAGTTTAATCTTCCAGTTGGACTCCAAAATACAGCATAAAACAAGCTGTAGGAACATGATAAATGAAACATAAAAATGACCAACCCCCTTCCATATCTAGAAATTGTGTTTGTACAGATGTTAAGAATGATACAATGGCTGATCTTTTATGTAGCAAATAGAGTAGGAATTTTATTTGATGAAACAGATGCTATTGAAAAAATTTATCTCAGCAAAGTACTGACTCATACAGAATAATATGAATTTTTTTCTTTTTGCAGGGGGTGGGTAGATGAGCCTAAGTAAACTTGGTAAAAATGTGTTAAAAAAAAAAAAAAGAAAAAACCTAGTGGCTGGGGATATGGCCTAGTGCCTAGAGTGTCTGCCTCGTATTCATGAGGCCCTGGGTTCAATTCCCCAGCACCACATATACAGAAAATGGTCAAAAGTGGCGCTGTGGCTCAAGTGGCAGAGTGCTAGCCTTGAGCAAAAAGAAGCCAGGACAGTGCTCAGGCTCTGAGTCCAAGCCCAGGACTGGACCAAAAAAAAAAAAAAAAAAAACAAAACTAAACAAAAAACCTAAGCTCTTCAAAATAAGCCCAGGGACAGTTCCCAGGCTTTGAGCTAGAGCTCCAGGATTGGCATAAGAAGAGGAGGAGCAGGAGGATGTGAAGGAAGAAATGCTTAGGTTTAGCAGCATGAAGTGGGACTATCCTGGGATTATTTAAACTCTAGCCTTGTCATTCCTACTTCTTTGACCTAATCCAGTTACTTCTTTGAGTCCCACTTTCTTTCTCCATTTGAGAATAATAATTGCATCATGTGTCATATATCCTGTTAAGTGGATACCTTTATATAAAGACATTAGTTCATTGTCTAGCACAGGATATGTAGTAAGTGCTAGTTATTGTTGAAAACTGGGTGTGAAGCAGCTGCAAGCCTTACTAGGTAGGTGCTCTTGGGAGAGATTGTTAATCTTAATAAGTCCTCAGCTTTGTTTTCTCTTTCAGCCAAACTTCCAAAACTTTTGTGTAAGAACTGAAGGAGTTGTGTGTGTGTGTGTGTGTGTGTGTGTGTGTGTGTGTGTGTGTGTAGGGTATTTCACACTGTATCTAGCCTAAAACAAAAGTGATACAGAGTCAGAAAAGAAGTTGTGTGTAGTTTTATTAACCATAGTAAAGAGTTTAGTTTTAATTTCAAATATTCTAAGAATACATTGGAAAGTTTAGCTAGAAAAGTGATGCACCGTGTTTTAGAAAGATCCCCTTGATTACTGTGGTGTTGTAGAGAGAGGTTCAGACATTCTATCAATGACTGTGGTGCTCAGAGACATGCTCACTAGACACTATGTTGAAAATTAACTATATAACTCTTGTGTGAGGAATGGAAGAAAACATTGGGAGAGAGCCTGGGGAAGGGGTGACATTGTCTAAAAAGAAATGTACTCATTACCTGACATGTTATTGTAATCTCTCTGTACCTCACCTTTTTAATAATAAAAGAATAAAAAACTACAAAAATTAAAAAAAAACCCACAGGATAAATACCACCTTGAGCCATCCAAAACAATTTTCCATGTATTTAAATAAAATACATAAAATTCCTAAAGGAAAAAACCCAAAATCCTAAGCTCTTGTTAAAATGTAAACATTACCTATATAAGGCTTTTACCTGATTGAATTCATTTTCTTAGAGCCCGTTCAGTATCTCATAGGTAGTATTCCTTCCATTTTTAATAAAAATCTTAGGAGGGTGAGGGGATTTGGTGTGTTTTTCACAGCACTGTAAAAACGATGGCATTGTGGAAGTCAGCTGTCCTCAGATATATGACTAGTGGGAAGCAGCCCCTCTAATGCCATTCTTGGATATATATGCTGTTTCCAGATATTCCTATCACTGGAAGAAGGTGGATAGCACTATTGGATGGCCAGTTGTTTGAATATTTTACTTGGATGTACTAAGAGGTCAGGCTTAGAGCCATCCTGGAGAAAAGAGGGGCTGGATTGGGTGTGTTTGCCGTTGGGCAAACTATATGGGACTGAACTAGACTGTGTATATGGGAATCTGATTTGGATCCTTCCATGATGTTTTACTTTGAGTGTTCTTCTCTGTACCAGAGGCTTGGGGCTGGCCTAGGCATTCAAATATCCATTCCCCAGTCTTGCTTTCCTGGCCTCTTTAGAATGATTGAAGGCTCTGTCCAAGAAGGTGGTCTGCCACAGAACAGTCATGAGTGCAAGACATAAAGGTCTTAACTATCTGCTAAGTGGCAGGTGAGAACCCGAGAGTTTAATTATAAAAACCTACAGGTAAAATGATACATACTTATCAAGTATGACATATTTCACATATAGAGTGGTTAAATCTAGCTAACATACAGATCGCATATTATTATCATTTTTTTTGTGGTGAGAACACTCAACATCTACTCTGTACTGTCAGAAGGTAGATTAAGAGTTTATGCATAAGACCAAAAATTACAGGAAGCCTAGAGATTTAATTGCCAAGCAATGGTATTGGCAAATATCAAACTTAGGTCTTTGTAATTCTTAGACATTTTTCCATTTTGCCACACAAGCCTCATGAGCATTAACAGGATTTCAATTGAACACTAGTCTGAAAAAAATGAGGTTTTGGTGAAATTGGAAATATAATAATAGGATGTGGGACCAAAACTCTGTTAATCTTTATTCTTGACGATTGTTTCTACTCCTATTCCTCTGAAAATCTAAAATGATAGAATCTCAAAATAGATTGCAAAAATTCAATACCTCTCAAATATTCAGATGAGAATATACATGCTTCCCAGTAGTAAAGAGAGGAATAAGTAAGTTATCAGAAATAGCCCAAATGTCTATGTTCTCAAGTCCTGTCGCACTCTTATTCTTCTCATTCTGTACCTGTGGCTTTATAGTAATTTTCCTGTGATCAGCTGACAGAAGAAGAAACTGGAGCCTGCTTTACAGAACCTTCTGTGGGATATTCAGGCACCATGAAAGAGAAGATAGTTATAGCACTTTGACTGTACTAGGATGACTTTGAAAGGACGCTGGTAAAGGGAAATTCTCTAGGTGGGCAGAACCTTGAGCATTGTCTCTGGTGGTTGGATTGCAAGGAGAAGTGGCCAGTTGAGTGACTTTATAGATGTATGAGCTCTTGAGTGAATTGTTTGGCTAGCTGGTTAGGGACTTAGAAGAGACATGACTGGAAAATTCGTCACAAGGAAATTGGGGATGTGGTAGGTAATAGAACTTGCTGAGTGGACACAATACCAAAAGATAACCTGAGTGGAGGAGGATGTTACTAATTAAGTGAAAAAGTGGCTCCTTTTTGTGGATAGCAATCCTTTTTCCCATGCCACTCCTGTTCTTGCACAATGGAGCCGTATGCAAAATGGCCATGAACCACTGGGTGGGGCTTATGCATGGCTTCAAAAGCATGACTGACTTGCCATGCTGAACCAGCTATGGCCATTGGTGATTGCCCAGTCAGCTGACCGAAGAGATAAGTAGTGGGTGGCTGGTAGGGTACTATTCTCCAGAGTGATTGCAGCTAATGATCCTTTGGATCGCTTCTGTCATAGAGCAGTATTTGTTCTTGCTGCATTCATATTTCCTATATATACACCTTCCTTGCATGCAATGATTGTGATATATTACCATCCATGGACTTATAGAATGTTTGATCTGCCATCATGGTATTCAAATAGCATTGTTTCTGGTCAAGGGACTCACCTTCCAGCAAAGGATAGACACAATGTTCATGGTGGTAGAATTCACTGGTTTTGCTATGACATCCTGCAGCTGCTGGCAGGACAGTGGGGTGGAAGACTTCGTCATGATGTCATAACTCCCATCAAGCCTACCAAACTTCCCCAGGAGACTGTGATACTGTGAATTGAATAGGTGGCATTTTTTCTCTGTAATTAGAGTCAATGGATTGAAGAATCGTATGATGAACATGGTAGTGACACCACCCACGATTACCCTTAGTGACTCATTAACAAAATTTTTGTTTCCTGTTCCCATGACCTTACTTTGTGCCGACCTAGAGGCCTTTGTCCTAAAGAGAGGAATGTTTCAATTGGCAGACACAATGGTTCCATTGAACTGGAAGTGAATTCTGCTCCCTGAATGCTGTGGCATCCTCATGCCTCTGAATGGACAAGCAAAGAAGGAAGCTACTGTGCTGGCTGGGGTGATAGACCTGTTTGCAATCAGGGGCCATCAGATAGCTACTTCCTAGTGTCTGGGTCCTAGAAGATCCCCTAAGGTGCCTTTTGTTATTAACGTGTTCTGTGGTTAGGGTCGATGGAAAACTATCACAGTTCCCATAGCTAATGGACAATCAATTGTACATCTTTCCTCTAGAAAAAAAGGAAATAATAATATTCTCATTGTTATGGAACTAACCCAGAGCCTTCACATTCACAGAATGATAATGTTAAATTTGACTATTGCAACAATGTTTAAATGTATCATTTAGCAGAGCACTAACTATATTAATAATATTGTATAAACACCATTGCTGTAGATGTTTTTTAGAATGAGAAAGTTTAGTGTTTCCCTGTTTGCTAAGATTTGTAATAATAAATATATGTTTAATTGTGTAAAATACTTTTCTGCATGTATGAAATGACTCCTTTGTTCTGTTAATTTGATAAAGTATATTGATTTGTTTCAGTCAGTCCAATGATTT
This sequence comes from Perognathus longimembris pacificus, assembly GCF_023159225.1. NCBI lineage: Eukaryota > Metazoa > Chordata > Mammalia > Rodentia > Heteromyidae > Perognathus > Perognathus longimembris. The sequence goes on along the minus strand of NW_025961303.1, from coordinate 149,897 downwards.
TTAGGTTAAAATCCATGGCAGATGAAAGATTGTCATTTTCATATGCAGATGAATTTATTTTAAATTTTGCTAAGGACTTTCCAGTCTATGTTCATAAATTAAATGTGTCTTTAATTTCCATTTCTTTCAATATATTTGTCAGTTTGGTTATCATTGCTATGATGCTTTCACAAAGCAATTTTGAAAATTCTTTTAATTAAAAAAAATCTTCTTAAAGTGTTCATTCACTAGTGAACCCTTCTTTGTCTTTGTGAGAGACTTTTAGTGACCAACTCAGTTTCTTTCATAAATGTATTACTTTTAATTCTGGGTGACTTATTAGCATAAAATTGCTCCTTGTGATGTTTTTCTCCCCTCTGCTTGATATGAAGGTCAAGGCATTTGATTTTCCTTCTGGCCTCCTGATTATGAGTGTGCAGAATGGTTCACCTGCAATTTAATAATGTGGTTGTGTGGGGTTCTATTCCTATGCATAGTACATGCCTTTTTTTTAATGAAATTAGTTGAAACAATAAGTGAATCTGGGAGGGAAGATCAGAACTCAATTGCAGACATAATGTTGGATGTTCTTTACTTTTAAATTTAATTTTATTGTACAGGTGATATACAGAGAAGTTACAGTTGCATAAGTAAGGTAATAAGGACATTTGTTTTTGAATAACATTACCTCCTCCCTCATTTTTTCCCATTCCTTTGACTTCTCACCCTACAAGTTGTAAAGTTCATTTCCAACACAGTTTCTAGTGAGTGTCACTGATGCTAATATTAGATATTCTTAAGGACCAGGTAAGTATAAATGGAGATAATTTTCCAAGCCTTTACTAAATAACAAACATAATCCCACATACCCCCCAGGTACAAACAGATTGAATTCTTGAACCAGACCAAGGGGTGTGGGGTTTGTATAATCATTATTGTTCTCTTATGTGAATGAGAAACTGAGACAGGGAGGCTGAACTACTCACAAAGTTTATAGGGAGGCAAAATGTGGGTATCAGGTGATGTGTTGAGCTCATCCTGAATCTGCATGCACATCTAGTCAATACTTACTCATATCCTTTACTATCTTCTCACAGTCTTCAGAGTAAGCATTGAAATATATTACCTGCCCTGTAAAACAAGATCTAGTCCCTGCTTGCTTTCACAGTGTCATTTTGAAATACATTCTCAACCTGATTTGCCTCCTTCGTGGAGTGCATTTCTAAGATTTCAAATGGAATATGGGTTCTCCTCCAGGAACATGGCTAAAGTCATGTGTATTTATAAGGAAAACAAGTGGCCAAAGATGTAAAATGGCTCCACCCATTTTCAAGTTCGATATAATTTTTCTTTGACCCAGGGGAATGCTATTTAAACAAAAGTTGATTTAAAGTATAAAATGGAACCCAGAGAATCCCCTATGACCTTGAGTATTTCCTTGATGATGCCGCAGATTATTCTGGATATAAAAACAACTGCCCCTTTGTTGGGCATCAGCTTGGCATTGAGGGGGAGAGGGCTGCCCCTCCTCCCACCCTGGGGCTGTATGACTGTTAGCCATTCCTACCCCTTTCTGGGTCCAGAATGGGAAGATGTAGCCAAACCAGCCCCGCCCTCCGTCTGTGAGCACGTGTGCCACAATGGTGCCAGCCAAGCTCAGGAGGAGTGGGGTCCTATGGGACGTGACATTAACCTTGGAGGAGGTCCTAGGTTGATTCTCTTGAATGGACAGCTTATTAGTCAATCACTAATGCCTAGCTAGACGCTCCAAGTCCTTCCCCTCCCCACCATCATTACTGCTATAAATGTATTTGCCCTTCCCTTTATTAAAGGGAATTCCAAGGAGTTTTCCCTGAGAAGCCCTGGCATCCCTTGTCCTTTGTTCTTAGTGAGTAAAGGGGGAAGGGGCATCTTAGTGTTCACACATGGGTCCAAGGCTTTCATGTGGCCCTTGCTCAGCCCTTGCTACCTGCTGGTCAGGCAGCTCATGCATGAGGGTGAAAGGGGCCACATGGGAGATAAAAGGCCTGACACCCCTTTTGAAATGCAGATATCACTTAGGCTTGGTGGAGGGGACATTGCTAAATAAGGGAGCATGAGGAACTTCTTGGCATATCCACTTTCTTGTTTGTTTCAACTTTGCATGGATTAGAAAATCATATTCTACCCACACTGACAACAAAAGGTCCCATGAGGGTGCTGGCCAGATCTGACCTCCATGTTGTGGTCCCTTCCCTTGGGAGGACCCCATTACATTTGGTACATGTGCCAGGAAGAGTCCTTAACCACATTTTTTGGGGAAGATGGAAGATGCCTAGGTGAAGAAAAGAAACTTCCGGAGGTGTAGTTCAAAGGTCTTCATGTGTTGTGCCAAGTCACGAAACCACCACCAAGAAGACCACCGAGACTCAGACATTCTGAAATGCAAAAGCAAGGCAAGGCTTTATTTAAGCAAGCTGCAACTCAGGCCTCACCCTACCCACCGACATAGCGGAGGTTAGGAGGAAGCTCCGAGCTACGATTACACAGGGCTTATAAAGGCAAAAAATAAAGTTACAGCAATCAGGTGTTTAAGCAAGCAAGATTACAGGTACAAATCTGATTGGCTCAGGGCTGGAGGAATTCTGGGGGCAGTTAGAGTTAACCATTTCCAGCAGTTAGTGTTCTGGGCCCTAATGCGCTTGGCCTGGGTCTGCTCACAGGGCCTGCTTATCTCAGGTTCACATGGTAAAGTGGGGTTCGCGTGGTAAAGTGGGGTCTGACTTCAAAGTCTGGCACTTCACATGCAGTAACTGGGACTGAAGGAAAAACAAAAGGCTCTGTTAAAACAGGTAACAAACAGTACAAGAAATGTATCCAATGCCTAACGTATGAAACTGTAACCTTTCTGTACATCAGTTTGATAAAAATTAAAAAATTAAAAAAAGAAATTAAAGAAAAATTAAAAAAGAAAGGCAGCCCAGAGGCAAAGAGTGGTACCTGGTTTCAGAATGCCTATAAGCTTCAGAGTTTTTCCAATGCTGATAAAAGCCAATGTGTAAGTGTTAGAGTAGAGGTTAGTAAAAGGCTTTGGAAATCAAGAATGCATTTCTAGATAAGAAATTTGGAAGTGAAGTTGTCCTAAATGATTGTTCCAAAGTGAGAAAAGGAAAATTATGGCTACCAAAATGAGTGTTTAATTACCATTCCAGTTTGTTTATAGGTTTTTTGTAACAGTTCCCAGCAGGCCCACAGAGAAGCACAGATGATTTCTACAAGTTTGTCAGATGTAATGTTGGCCCTTAATAAGTTCCAGAAAGTTGCAGACAGCCCAGCAGGAGGTGTGACATTCTATTGGAGCCACTGGGAGCCATTGCTGCCTGCTGCCACCACGTCCTCTGTGCATCCCATTTGGTTTGAGGTCAAAGATAGCCTAACTGTCATCGGGAAGAATCTATATCTTTATCCTGAGCATCCCTACTGTAGTAAAAGCAGATGGGACTCCATCACATGCAGCTGATTCCTGCTGGAAGGCCACTTTGGATCTGCTGAAACTAAGATTTTGGAGGGACATTCTTCCTGTGGTAGCCTTCCCACTCCTCTGAGTTGTCTGGAGTTGACTAGCTCTATTAAGAAAATTGGAAAGCATGCATGGCAGGCTAGAGAGTCACTCCCAGGTGATGCCTGGGGTGGGAGGTGTGTCCAAGTGTATCAGAGTGTGTCCACAGGGATTAGGGTGTGACCTCAGAGAAAGGAGGGAGGTAACTGCCGCCAGGTGTACCAGTTATCTAGGTAACTGGATAGAGATTTAAACAGGTGAGAATACCTGCAGCTGTCCTGGGGGTGGACCTCACAGATAACCTGTTTTCTTTCTGAGTACAAGCTTAAGAGCAGCAGTTCCTTTGGACTGGCTCTTGTCTCATCCTAGCTCTCCCCAGCAGCCTGTGGGTGGAGTCACTACAGAAATTACCAGGAGAAAGAAACAGCTGAAGCAAAGTAGCCTGTTGTGCAAAGGACTGGAACTATGCTGTCTTCTTCCCAGTAGTTGGGAAAATGTTCACAATTAAAAAGAGTTAAAGAATTTTGGCCTGCATCATACTTCTTATGTCTGATTTCTTTGGAGCTTGGCTCATGATTAAACTATCCCCTGAGCTGTGCACAAAGCACTATTTTCCTCCTTTGATGTCAATTCAAAAGTACCTGACAGTAGGTAACCTGGAGCCCAATGGAGTGGAGTAGATTTCCTTACATTGGAAAGAGCAGAGACATAGCGCCTCTGCAGTGGTTTTTCTTGATGTCCTGATGTAAATATTGCTTGATCCTGGACACAGAGGCGGCCCAGTCCCTGTTCCAGAAGGTGCCTGTGGTAAGGGCAGCCAGTATAAAAATTGGCAAGCCTCTCTGTTACTCCTCCTTCTTCTCGAACAGCCACACAATCTTTTTCTCATGTGAAATGAGAGAAGAATAAAGTGTGACTTCAGCAGGCCCCACAGGCAGTTGCATTTGAAACTATAACCTTGATTCCATACTTAAAATTGTGAAGAGAAGCATTAGAGATCTCCTGCCCCAAGTTCTGAGGCAGACTCTGTTGCTGACCCTCAAAGAAAGATTAGAGTACAACTGGGCCCTCTCTGACCTCAGGATCATCTTTTGAAAAATAAAGTGCTTGTGCTTTCTCTAGAGGAATAAACTATTTTTAATGCAAAGGACTAAATAGTCAATACTTTGAGCTGGCAGTTATTCATTTCTGCTGTATTGCAAAAGCAAATTCATGACAAGGAAGTAAGTGAAAGGACATTGATTAAGTTTCATGGACACAAATTTGAATTTTGTACAGTTTTCCTGTGTCATAAAATATAATTATTCTAATATTTCTCAACCATCTAAGAACCATTTCCTTAACACAGGCCATAGGGAAACAAGCAGCTTGCTAGTACCCCATAGACTTGAGTTTGTTGACCTTTGAACTAGTTGAATATCAAGAGTTTTTCCAGAGTTCTATTCGGCTTTGATGTGGAAGTCTTTTAAAAGTATTTTTCTGGCTGGGTACTGATGGCTCATGCCTATTATCTTAGCTACTCAGGAGGCTGAGATCTGAGAATCATAGTTCAAAGCCAGACTGAGCAAGAAAGTCCAGTCCATGAGACTCTTATTTCCAATTAACCAGTAAAAACCCAGAAGTGGAGCTATGGCTCAAGTGGTAGAGCACTAACCTTGAACACAAAAGCTCAGGGACAGTGCTCAGGCCCTGAGCTCAAGCTTCAGGACCATCACTCTCTCTCTCTGTCTCTCTCTCTCTCATATATATACAATATGTTATACATAAATAATATATTATAAATATATATTTCTATCCAATGAACATTATTCAGAAGGGTCTATTTGTTTCTTTTAGATGGACTTACAATAAGAAAATATAATATTTTTTTGAGGCAAGGTTTCACTATTATAAAGCTCAGAGTTGTCTGTCCTAGCCTCCTATGGACTAAAATTAGAAACACACTGCCAACCCTCCTGGCTAAAGATCTTTGTTTTACCTTTATTTCTTTTTTGATACTTGCTCTTTCTTTTTGTATATACAAGTGTCTGACTTGTGCAATCTTCCTTTGCCTGAAGAATTCTTTTGGCATTTTTTTACCCCCATGACAAATCTGCTAGTGATGAACTTCCTTGTTTTTAGCAAAATCTTCTGAGAATGTCTATTTTTTGCCATTTTTGAGTGAGAATTTCACTAGATGTGGAATTCTCAGCAAAGTGTTTTCCTTTTCTTTCAACGTTTTTAGTAATTCAAGCTGCACTTTTGCTTGTGTGGTGTTTGATGGGAAAGCCTTCAATTCCTATCCTCGTTATCTAGGTAAGGACCTGGTTTCCTTCAGAATTTCTCTCTCTCTCTCTCTCTCTCTCTCTCTCTCTCTCTCTCTCTCTCTCTCTCTCTCTCTCTCTCTATCTCTCTGTGTTTTCAATTTGAATACAATGTGCCTGTGTTATTTTTCCTTTTTTTTCCCACTTAATCTGACCAGTGTTTCTTAATTTTGCCGGACTTCTGCTGTATATGTTCTCTTCATATGTTTTGAAGCTTGAAAAGTTCCCAATCATTATTGATTCAAGTATTTTTCCCTCCTTTCTCTTTCATCTCTGGAACCGTGATTATACTTGTATTAAAATCTTTTTATATTCTTCCACATTATTTAAACATTCTGTTTTGTTTCCCCTTCTCTATCTCTTTCTCTCTCTCTCTCTCTCTCTCTCTCTCTCTCTCTCTCTCTCACACACACACACACACACATATACACACATCTGGGGATTTTCTTTTGACCTTGAAGCTCCCTGATTATTTTTTTTTTTGACAATTTAGAGTGTGCAGAGCAGGCCTAGGGTAGTAGGCCTTATGTGTTACAATGATTTTGAGTTTTAGCATTTCCTTTGTAAAGGAGCTATTGTGTTTTGTTTTGTTTTTTAAATTTTTTTTTTTTTTTTTTGGCCAGTCCTGGGCCTTGGACTCAGGGCCTGAGCACTGTCCCTGGCTTCTTCCCGCTCAAGGCTAGCACTCTGCCACTTGAGCCACAGCGCCGCTTCTGGCCGTTTTCTGTATATGTGGTGCTGGGGAATCGAACCTAGGGCCTCGTGTATCCGAGGCAGGCACTCTTGCCACTAGGCTATATCCCCAGCCCTGTTTTTTAAAATTTAGTGTCTCTGCTTTATTGCCACTTAGCTTTTTTAATTAAAATCTTTAACATTTTAAATAGGGTTCTTTAAAAATATTCTGTCTCTTCAGCTGGGGATATGGCCTATTGGTGATAGAGCTTGCCTCCTATACATGAGGCCCTGGGTTCGATTCCCCAGCACCACATATACAGAAAATGGCCAGATGTGGCGCTGTGGATCAAGAGGCAGAGTGCTAGCCTTGAGCAAAAAGGAAGCCAGGGACAGTTCTCAGGCCCTGAGTCCAAGGCCCAGGACTGGCCAAAAAATAAATAAATAAATAAATAAAAATAAAAAAAATATTCTGTCTCTTAATGACATAGGTAACTCTAATATCTGTGGCATATCTGAGTCTCAGCTTGATAAATGCTGATCTCAGAATGTGTATTTCCTGCCTGTTGTTTTCCATTCAAAGCCATTCATTATGTCCTGTGAAGTAGAAATTGGAGCAAATAGGCCTTTAGTAAGAGACTTTAGTCTGGTTTAGTTGGCTGTGTTGAGTATTCTCTGGTGCTGCCTGCATAGGTCAAAGATTTTGAATTCTGCTAGTGTGTTTGTGTTTGGTCTCTGATTTTAGGCTTTCCTAAGTAGTCTTCCTTAAGGAGTTTGGTATTGGAGACCTTTTAGCTGTAATCTCCTGTTGGTGTGGTTATAGGGTCTAAGTGAGCAGGAATTTCCTGTAGCCATCTTTAAGAGCAAAGACGCAATCCTTTCCTTTTAGTAATGCAGCACCACTTTCCTGTATAAGAGAACAGAAAAATCAAGAACATGGCAGCATAGCTGAGGCTGTCTGAAAATGAGGGATGAAGGATTCGCTCTTTCCAGGCTTCCATTGCTTCAATCAGTTCCAAAATAAGCCACCAGCAAATATTAGGTACTAAGTAAGAAGAAAGTGATATTGCCAGTGCAGAAAGGACGAAAGGAAGGTTGGCTGGAAAACATTTTCTGCTTGATGGGTAGTGTTGACTATTGATTCAAAGTTTGTCATCATGAACTTGAAATGCTGCTAGTCAGGATGGTTGCAGGACTACCTCTCTACTCTGGAGTGTTCATCTGCTTGGATGTGAACTTGGAGTTGGTGTGTGTTTGGGTTCCATCAGTGATAGAACTCTGCCAGAACAGCAAGACATGGGAAGGATTTGTGGGAGCAGAAGATCTTTGAAAAGGAGAGATTATGCCAGTGTGACTTTACAATGGAACCATGGAGGGAAGTAAGTGAAGGTGGTGGGAGAGGTGGCCACAGGTAGTAAAGGTGATGTGAGAGGTGGCCACAGGTAGTAAAGGTGATTGGAGAGGTGGCCACAGGTTGTAGGGTCCATGGGTTGAATGTCTCACTGAGTTTGCAATGAATGCAAGTAAGCTGGAAAGCTAGTAGGTGGGCACAGCGGCGAGGGGGGGTGGGGTTGTGATGGAATTCAAGGTGAGAGAGTCAGATGATAGCTGAGGGGGAAATTGGATCAGGCAGGGAAATCAAAGACCTGAGAAGCAACTTTTCCCATAAGTCTTTGATTCCGATGTTGAAGTCATGGAGACTAACGAAGGAGTTAGGGATGAAGAAGGAAACCTGAGAGCTGCTGTCTACTGGCAGTGAAACCACTTCAGTAGGAGGGAGGGGGCCCACCACAGTGAGGGTAGGTGGAAAGATGATCTGTCACTAGAGCAGAGATTTGTGTAGGAAGAAGCGAGGGAGCAATGGAGAGCTGAGAGAATGTCTGCCTCATTTCCTGGTCTGGAAAGAAAGAAATTTTGGATTTGAGGACCAGGGGGATAGACTGTCTTAAAGGAGCATAGATTTCTACTGAAGTAGCAGGAGGTCTTGCTGAGATTGGAGGTGGAAGAACACAGCAGGCATGGTTATTTTGTCTACAGGAGAAGGACTCAAAGGTGGAGAGTGCAGGGAATTGGCCACGGGGCTGTGAGTGTGGATTTTGTGAATTCCGGTAAGAGGGTTCCTAGGTGAACCAGGACTTCCTGCAGCTATTATAGTGACTGAGAGTGCACAGCTTCCCGGGTCAAACAGGGGACCAGCTATATGGTGAACTTTCTGCTTCTCTCTCCTGCCTTAGTTCATAGGATCATTGTTTAACATAAAAGACATACACCACTTTTCTGTATACATAGCTTTGGGAGGCTAATTTGGTTAGGCTTTCAGGTAGCTGTGACAACCTGGGGTTGAATTTCTTTATGTGTTGCAAAGCATGTTGGTATGGAGAAGTCAACTTGGCTGATAAAAGTAGAATGAAGGAAACTCAAAATAGCTGAGACTCTACTATGCTCTGTGCCAAATACATTGTGTGAGCCATTTTGTAGAAATCAAGAGTGACATGTTGGAAAGACTATAAACTGGGATTTTTAGTTCCTTACCTACTTTGGGTACGTGCCCTGTGTTCTCCAGCATTAATTTTCTCATCTGTAGGGTAGAAATATGATCAACCACCTGCTGTGTCGGATTCCGAAGCTGCCCAGGTATCTGATGAGCAGATAAAGCTCAGATAAAGCTGAGATCCACTTCCATGAGGTGAATAGTAGTATTTTTTCCATTTTGTTGATGTAGCAAATGAAAACTACATGGGATGCTTATGATTATGTGGCGTTTAGATGGCATCACCAGGATGGGGAGCTAGTCTCTGACTGGAAGACCCTTGCTTTACGCATTTTGTTGAGGTGCTGGTTTAATACAGGGGAGCAAAGGGAGCCCGCCCTGGCCTGTTGGCCCACCACTTGACACATGGATGAGATGGAGGGATCAGGTGAGTGTAATCGAGGTCAGTGGTTTCCAAACCTGGCTATGTTTCCAGTTCACTGGAGAAGCATTTAGAGTCCCATCTCCAGGGATGGCCTGAGGCCATCTAGATCAGAATTTCTGGAGCATAGGAATCCAGAGTTGGTGTCTTGAGGTTTGTTCTCTAAGTGAGTCTGAGGCTGCTCATCAGACCAAGTCTTCATATCTGCTTCTGAGAACCATTAGCTTCTATCTTCAAGTCTTGATACACAACAGTGAGACCCTGGGTGCCTGCCCGTGGCCCCAAAAGGGGTCTTTGGGAGTTGAGTGCTTGGAGATCTTTGGTGAAGTACCCGAAGCAGACAGTCACTCAGTCTGTCACTGAGCATTTGAACTTTGAGGAGGTAGGAAATGTCAAGCTGGCAGGCTCTACTGTAACAGAAAGTTATTTGTTCTTTAGAACTGTTGTTTTTCCTTCTTTCCCCTTGAGGCTCCTGTCCACTCAGATTACAACAAAATAAATAAGCTTGTACTACTGAACTAGCACACATACTGTAATTTTTTTCCCTGACTGTGTGACATCACTGATGTAAAAAGTAAAATCCATTGGTTTTCATGGGCTGAGGCAAACAATGGAAATTTGATGTAATATAGAGGAGAGAAACATTACATCAATAGAAATGCTTGTTTGGCAGCATAAATATGCATCCGGAGTATGCTACAGTCTGGGTTTGATTTCCTCTCCTGGATGACATTTCCCTGAATGGGGTTTTGAGGGCTGGGCACTGGGGGGTGGCAGGCTGATGTTTAGGGCAGTTAGCAGTGTGTGATGATGATTCTGGTGACAGTGGGTTATAGTTGTAGTTGTCTTTTCAGCTCTGCATCACAATGTCCTGAAGAGGTCATTGCATCACCCTAGTGTGGTCTCAACCATCTGGAGTGGAGAGACCTGAGGATGGTGGATGGGCTTCTCCCAGATTCTGACTCAGGTGGCCTGGGCATCCCACTCCCTCTAGTCAGTTACCCATGTTATGTGGCATTTACATAGCCTCCACCCCTTCTTTGGAAGTAGCTGGGCCACGTGCTCCCACCCTATCAGTTGAACAGTTGTAAATTGGAGGTCAAGGAGTCAACCAAAGGCTGCACTGAGATCTGGGTCTGACTTCTAAGCCTTTTCCTTCTGCATAGGTCATGTATGGCTCCTTCCTGCTCTGCCCAGTGCTGTTTGCTTCCTGACCCTAGGCTTTGCTTACTCCAGAGGGCTGGTGCTATAAAGAAGACAGAAGGCATTTGTTGTAACTGCAAGTTACTAAATGCAATATTAAGTTTGGAGGCAATTTCAGGCCTGATCCTGACTTTGAAAAGTCTGGCTAATCCACTTGTGTCACAAACACACACTTCTGCTGTCCACCCTCCTCATGTATCCCCTTTTACTCAAGTGGCTTGTGAACTGCAGACGAGGGGTTGCAGACCTGTGGATCTGGCCCGTGGCAGCCAGCCCCAGGACGTGTCCACATGGGGTTCTATGCATGGGTCATGTCTGTTGGGAAGTTTCCACGATGTGTTATCCAGTTAAGAGTTCCAACGGTATAAGCTACATATTAGTGGAATCTTACTTTGGGTGCCCGCTCTAGACCAGGCCATGGTTTTGGTGCATGGGAAAGAGAGGAGAACCCCATCACTAAGTGTCTGCCCATGCAGAACTGACTTTCTGGTGGAGAGATTTCCTAATAAAGTCCTTGATGTGGACCTCTGTCATCCTATCTCTCTCTCCTTGGCTTGGATCTTCTTTGTCTTCTCACTCTTGATGCCCAGCATAGGTGTGTGTGTGTGTGTGTGTGTGTGTGTGTGTGTGTGTTTGCTGTTGTTGTCACTTAGGCTGATGTGGCAAACCCTACTTCCCTAGGTCCCAGCTGTCTTTCTATTGCAATCTCAGTTGTTACTTCGTCCTGCTCTGGATAAGTTAGAATCAAGTAGCCACACATTACCCTTGGTTTGGGCCATGTTTGCCACCCATTCTGGACTCTGGATCTTTAAATAAGAGCCCAGGTCTGCTTTGTGTGTATATCCCCAGGCCCAGTAGAGCACCTTGGAAAAAGATGCATTCCGCATACTTGCACTTAGAGTACAGAGCGCCTTGGGGAAAGGGGTATACTTGCACTTAAAGTACTAATCCCTGGAACATGGTGGTAACTTACGGGAATTGCTTTATGGGAATTGCTTTATGCTCCACTCCTGCAATTTAGTCATCCTTGGTGAAAAACAACATGAATACTTCTGAATAGAGGTGCTGGGCTAGCATGGAAGTAGCAAGGATGAAAGAAAGGTGCCATGGCACATTCTAGAAAGAGTCTTTGAAGGGAGGAGACAATTATTTTATACCAGTGGTTCTGACAGGTAGTCACAGAGCAAGAGGAACATGGCCTTCCCTATTCATGGGGCTTTCTACTATGCTGGGACTGTGGATTGTGACAGGAAAGAGAACAAAGATGAAGAGGTGAGTGAGGTAAAGCACCCGATCACACAGCTCATGCAGCACACAGTGGTTCAGGTGCAGGCTCACCTGCTGACACAGGCTGGCTGCAGCCTCCAAGCTATAAATACTGTGTCCACCTGTCTTCTTTCAATAGTGAAATGATGGTCATAGCACACTTTTTATTTTCCCTCTTTCGTCACTTGGAATCCTTACAGGAAAATAATATCATCAACATGCGTTCATTCTATAGAAGTACAGGCATGTGTTTTTACAAAGGTTTTAATAAAAATTCGTAGACTATTATAGGTATTTACACGTAGCATACACATTTATAAAATGAACAAGGTTCTGCTATCTACCATTAAGCTTAAAACACTTCTATTTATTTCTACTGGGCTTCGTTTAAAAGAAATATTTTGGTACATGCCAGTGATCTCAGTACTTGGGAGACTGATGCAGGAGAATTACAAGTTAGAGGTGAGCTTGGGATACAAAGGAGACTTTGTCTCAAAAAAAAGTTAAGTAAAATAAAAAAGAGAAATAAATATTGTATATCATACTATTATTATTGTTGTTATTACTATTATTGCCAACATTAGACCTGAACTCAGGCTCTGGGTGCTGTCTCTTAACTTTTTCACTCATGGTTGGAGTTCTGCTGCTTGAGCCACGGCTCTACATCTGGCTTTTGCTGGTTAGTTGAAGATAATAGTCTCACAGAGTTTACTGCCTGGTCTGGCTTTGAACCATGATCCTCAGATCTCAGCCTTCTGAGTAGCTAGGATTAAAGGTGTAAGCCACTGGAGATTGTCAGTGCAGGATATTGTAATGACAATATCTGGTTATTCAATTTCGAGAGCTCCTGTATTACAGCCAGTGGGTTTAATTATATAGTGCTCACCCATAGAAGTGTCATGTGAAGTTCTCCCTAACATTTGTTGACTTATGGAATAGAAGGTAGCTATATTACTATATTGGAAAGGATTCTTTTTAGACACAGAAAAATTAAACGGCTTGCGTGGGTTTCCCAACCGGTTGATAGAGGAACCAAAAATAGAAATTTGTCTAGTGAATACAAACTCACCAAGATTCCTAACTAGAGCTCTGGGTGCTCCCTTAGCAACCTCCAGCTTAGGCTGTAGGACAAGCTGGTCATACTAACCAGTAAGGCTTCTGTGGGTGGGAGGTCAGGTGGAGGTGGAGGGAGGGCTGAGATGGTCGCTTCTAGGTCATTTTCAGCCTGCCTCCATAGCAGTGGATTTAGGCAGTAGAAGAGAGTATGTTTAGTAGAGTGAAAGTGTGTGCTTGAAAATAAAGCAAGGGAGACTCCAAAGGGCTCTGCTTCATAGATAAACCAGTGCATGCACAAAGGGACCCTTGGCTTTGTTCTTCCTGCTGTTGGGTTCTGGGATAGGGAAGTGAGTGGTCCTTAGAAATTGAAAAAGTTGTTCACTGAAACAATAGCCAGTGTTTCTCTGTTTTAATCTATTCATGGGCATACTGATGTAACCAAGTACGGGTAATAGAATGGTTCTCTTGATCTCTACCTTTAACCCAACTTGAAATGCTCTCTAATTCATATATGCTAAGAAAAGCAGCAACATAACCCCAATGCAGTATTTTGGGGAACTGCATTCTCTCTCTCTCTCTCTCTCTCTCTCTCTCTCTCTGTCTCTCTCTCTCTCTCTCTCTCTCTCTCTCTCTCTCTCTGTTTCTCCCCTCCCTCCCTCCCTCCCTCCCTCCCTCCCTCCCTCCCTCCCTCCCTCCCTTCCTTTCTTCCTTCCTTCCTTCATTTCTAACATGCTGGTCCTGGGGCTTAAACTCGAGGCCTGGACGCTATTCCTGAGTTTTTTTACTCCAGGCTAGTCCTCTACTATTTGAGCCATAGCTCCACTTTTGGCTATTTGGTATTAATTGGAGATAATCACAATAGCTATGTGCATCTAACAGTAAAAAATAATATTCAGCAAAATAAACTCCAGGAAATGGACGCAAGAGGGTTTTGTTTTCCTTTGTTGTTAATTTTGTTTTCATGTTCTTTTGTCTTGTTTGTTTATCTGAATTTGAGAGGGAATGGGGATGCATAGAAATGGAGGGATAAAGGGTGAACAAAGGCAGCAATAATACTATTAGACACTATGTTGAAAATGAACTATACAACTAGTGGGTGGGGACAGGGACAGGACGGAAAACTGGGAGAGAATGAAGGAAGGTGTGACATTGTTCAAAAAGAAATGTACTCTTTATCTGACTTACATAATTGTAGCTCCTCTGTATGTCACCTTTACAATAACAATAAATCAATTTTTTTTTAAAAGCATCTCACATACTTTCCTGCTCAGGCTGACTTCAAACCATGATCCTCAGATTTCAGCCTCCTGACGAGCTAGAATTATGGGCATGAGCCACCTGCATTCTTCTGGACATTGCATTCTAAGCATAACTTTGCAAATCCTTGTATCTCCCCCATTTCTATTCAAACTTGTTTCAGTGGACTGACCGTGGGTACAGCTTTTTGTAATTGAATGTTGTCTGTTTCTTCTTTTAAATGGAATGGCCTTTTTTGTCTAAGTACTTAATGTTATTTATGAAGGTTTCCTTGATGAAAAGCCTATGAAATTTGTGCAGCTAACTCAGAAAGGCTGTTAGATTAGTGATAACATTTGTAAAAGACTTTCATGGCTTTCTAGTGTACTTTCTTGCTCAGCTCAACCTGTTTGACCCTTACCTGGCGGGTTCTCTGTGGATCATGGGATGGAATAAAGAAGAGCAGGGTTCTTTGGCATGGTTCTGAGCATGCCTTCCCTAGGCTTCATTTTAAAGGGAAATTAGCCAAGAAAACCCACTGGGCTATTTAACTTTTCAAGGTCACACAGCAAGTACTGTGGACACTCCCAAGAACTGACCTTGCTTCATTACTCAGAAATTCCACACACTTGAAATTTTCTTACTGTTGTTCTGCCAATTTTTTTTTAAAGGCCAGATTAATTATTCTCAATGTTCTTAACTGAGCTGAAATACACTTAACATCAAATTAACCATCTTCAATGGCCTTTAGTACATCCTTAGTATCCTGAAATACTATCATCTATTTAGTTTCAAAATCTTTTCGTCTTCCCCAAGGGAGACCCCATTATCCATTAAGGCCACTCGACCCATCCTCTGTGCTCCTCAATGCCTGCGAATTTACCTGTTCTGGATTTTGACAGAAATGGACTCACAATATACAGCTTTTTCATCTGCTTTCTTAAACATAGTGTAATACTTGTATGCAGTCTTGTGTCAGAAGGTTTTTTTTTCTGTTCATTTTTTATGATTTTATTTTTAGCTCTGAGACTGGGACTCAAACTTGGTACCTGACACTTTCAGTCATTGGCTAGTGCTCTACAACTGAGCTACACCACCTACCTTGAAGTTTATTTCTTTGTATGGTGGACTAACAGTCCATTGTCTGGATAGACACATTTGGCTTATCCATTCATTAATCTGTAGACCTCTAGGTTGGCCTCCCTTTGGGCAATGGTGTAAACATTTGAATGCATCTATTTGAATGTTTATTTTCAGTTTTTTGGGGGTATATACATTGCTAATAGAAATGTTAGAACATGTGGTGATTCAGTGTTTACCTTTTTGAGGAACCCTTGGACTGTGTTGTTGTGATTTTACCACTTTATATTCCTACCAATAATGTACAAAGGATCTCCTTTCCCCATGTCCTTGCCAATTCTTGGTGTTTGAATTTTTTTTCTCTCTGCAATCATTTTCATGGATATACAGTATTATTTCTTTACATTCCATACTGAAATACTTGTTGCTGAGACAAAATCAACACCCAAATGATGCCAATATCTGTCTTGAGGGGATTAAGATTGGCATAGACTCACTCCTAGGGTACAAAGAAGGGTTGTGTTGCTTTGGGATTAGGAGAATATATGTGAATGGTGGAACCAGTTATCTCCTGAGTTTCCTTTTTTGAAGTACTACCATTTGAACTCACACTTACTAGCTAGATGCTCTACCAGTCAATTTATAGTAACATATATGTAATTATATTCTGTTTTATTCTTATGGTATCAATCAGGAGATCCTTAGTTTTTGCTGGGCATGGTGGTACTAGCCAACAATCCCAGCTACGTGGGAGCCTTCGGTAGGAGAATTGAGGACTGAGCCATTTGGGGCAAAAACAAGGAACTACCTGACAAAGCGCTAAAGCAAAAGGACTGGAGTTGTTGATCCAATACTGAAGGTCCTGCCTAGCAAGTACTTAGCCTTGTATGGCCCAAACAAACAACCCAGAAGGGGCTTAGATCTTTGTATTTCAAAGCTACATAAAAATACAATGCCTTTGTGACTTGATGATCTATGATGGTACATGCCTTTCTTTTTCAGAGTGAAGGAGGTGCTCAGGATGGCTCAGGGATCTGGGGATCAAAGAGCGGTGGGGATCGCTGATCCAGAAGATAGTTCTCCCAACATGATTGTCTACTGCAAGGTAAGAGTTCTCCTCAGATGCTGGATGCGCCGTGGGGTGATGTGCTCCGAGTCAGGCTAACTGATGCAGGACACCAGGCCCAGACATGTTTTCTCTTACACCTCCTAGATCAACACATTTTCTCGTATCATCTGTTTGGCTTATTATAAAATCCAAAGAACTTAAGCTTTGTTATACTAGAAAACTTGGTACTGAGAGCGTGAAACATTTTATGCCATTAAGTTCTATGTAAACCCGCAGCTTCCCTGAGCAGCACAGTGGGGACTCCTTCTCCTTCAGTGTAACGACTTTCACACCACAGTGCAAGGAAAGATCCATTGACTCAGCAGATGCGCAATATACAGTCTAGAAGCTGGAGGAGAGACAGAGGCACCTCTGTATGCCATTCTTGTAGTTGGTTACGTGGTAGAAGATGCTCAAACAGAGCTGCAATGAGCTTGAGTGTTGATTTCCAAACAGAGGCAGCACATAGCTTGAGAGGGAGAAGTGAAGTCTCTGGGTTCAGAAGTCTTGGTGACTTGGGCAGCAGTGGCCTTGAACTTGGTTTGGAAAGATGTATACAAAGAACAGAGGGAAAGACAGTGCCAAGTGATGAAATCAATCCCGCAAGAGCACCAAGCGAGGGATGCATGGGGAACAGCCCGCAGAGTCTGTTGGCAGGGGCACACAATGAGTTATGTGAAATTATTACTAGAGGTGAGACTATGGGAGGAGAAACTACATGGAGCCAGATGTTGAGAGTTTTGAATCATAGGCATTTTCTTCATGAAAGACTTGTGTTTTAAGGCTTACAAAATCAGTACCTATTTGAGACTAGGAGACTTGGCTCAGAGTGCCAAAGGGGTTGGTATAATGATGGGACAGAACTACTAGGAGGGCATTGCTGCATCTGTAAATTGGGGGAGGGGCACTTGCTAAAGCAGTGACCTTCAGGATGGAGAGGGACTCATGAGAGGAAGTGATAGGTCTGAATTAATAACGACTTGAAAACTGAATTATTATGGAATTAGGAGGCAAGTTGGGGGCCAAAAGATAACTAGAGTTTGACCTTGGGTGAAAAGAGATGTTATCATTGTAACTCAGATAGGATCATGTTGAAGAAGAATGTTTTAAAGGAAGGAAACAGAAACAGGGCACATGAATTTATTTTTGCACATATGGATATTGAGGTAGTAATTACATTGCATACTCATGAAAATTAACCTAATGATGTTACCTATTAATAAGGAATGGGGTTAATGTTTGTTCATTTCACTAAGTATTTGACTACTCTGCTGGTTTGGTACATTCTGCAACCCTGGGTTCAGTGTATATTAAGTACAACGATGATATCCCACTGCATTTTTGTAAATAATCAATGTGTGTTTTTTTCTTTTCTTTGTAAATGTAGAATTCTTATGTTATTCTTGGTTTGTGTCTAAGACTCTGTAAATTTTTACTTTGCAAAAGAATGATGAACTAGCCTATTACTAAGAGATGCTTATTAAATTGTAGCAAAGAAGCAATAGATTTAACAGGGCTAATAATTGGCGAATCATATAGAATAATAGAAAACACTTATTCATCACGGCTTCCGCACTGGAAGACCCTGTGGTAGTCTAGCACAACGTGAGATTTGGATGTGGACCTAGGTTAAGATTTCAACTACAGGTCAGGCATAATTGAAGCTATTCAGTGAGCAAAGTTCAGGAGTATTGAGCTCCGGCAAAAAGTTAGTGAGATCCATTTTCAATAAACAGGCTGGGCATGGTGGCTCATTACCCAGCTATGAGAAAGGCAAGGATAGGAGGATCCCATTCCAAGAGTAGCCCAGGTGAAGACATGAGGGCCTGTCTGTGAAAGAACTAAAAGTAAAGGGGAACTGGTTCAGGCATGTAATCCTAGCCATTCAGGAGGCTGAGATCTGTAGAGAAGCAGTGTGAAGCCAGCCTGGGCTGAAAAGTTTGAAAGACTCAATTTCCAAAACAGCAAATAAACAAGTCTGGAGGCATGGTTCAACTGGTTGAGGACCAGCTAAGCAAGCAAAGAAGCTGAACAGGTCTCTGAATCCAAACCTCTCCACCTCAGAAAAATTGCAACTCTACCATGTGCTGTCAATATGACTTTGCACTAATTAACTTGGATAAATGTCCATTTTTTTCATGTATCAGAAGAAAAATCTGACTTATTGAATGGAACCCCTTTGTACAGCTCACAAAAATCAAAATAAAAAGTATAAAAAGAAGAAAAGAAAAACCAGGGGGGAGGATTATTTATTTAGATCAAATGAATGGGGCATCTGATCATGTAATCCACAATGAACACTATCTTTATCTTTATCTTTGGTTCTTTCAGAGACAATGACACTTGGAAAAGAAATAAATTATAAGATATATAAACCTTGGTACTGTTAATAAGTTGACCAAAGTAAGTTTATATAGTGAGTTGTCTCTGTAAGATAATAGAGAATATATATATTTTTTCCTCTGTACTATAAATGCATGGATTACTAAAGGTTAATAGGACATGTAAAGGTTAGTGCCATCTAAACACATTTCTACTAGACCATCTGCTGTTAGGTTGAAGAACACTGTCCAGTAGGGTTTGTGAGAACTTAAGTTTTATTTTTTGAGTGTTATGAGGGAAATTTACTTTTCTCTCCTTCCCCCTTTCTCTTTCTTTTTCTCTTTCCTTTCTTTCTGTCTGTCTTTCTCTGCTTCTCTCTCTCTCTCTCTCCATTTAATTTAGAAACAAACTTTTCCATTGTGGTTTTTCAGAGTAATAACATGGGTACAGATATATTATGTTCCTGTGACACATTCACGTCAGTGTATATTCTTATAATTTACTATCTTAATGTCTCTAAAAGGAATTAATTAAATCTGTTTAGCCTGTTAGAAAAAAATGTACACTAATTGTACAGCATGGGCCTTGGGACTTGGGTCATTTAAAACCAATGTTAACCACAGGCATGCTTGAACTAGAGGACAATTATTTTCCTCCTCTCTGTGCTCAGCCTTTGGCTATGCCAAGAATTGAACCCTCATGGGATGTGGTCAGCAAATGGTGACCCTTGAAGGGAATGTCAGTTCAAAGTATTTCCTATGGATGTCCTTTTATGTAATTAGTTATTCAATTATTTATTCATTAGCCATAAGCCAAACCTTCTCCTAGATATGTATGGCTAAAATGTACATTTTAGAAAATTACACTTTATTTTTGTTTTCTTTCTCTTGTTTTTGTTGTTTCTCTGGTCACAGGCATTTGCAGAGTGAAATTTTTGCTTGGGCTGTCTTATTTAGATAGAGATGCTTATGCTTGAACAGCCAAATTTAGAGAACTAAAGCATGGAACCAACTCCTCAGTAATTAGTGGAATGGTTATGCTCATAATGTGACTTGCATTGTTCTTATTTTTGAATGTCACCTATATGAATGGGATGCACTGTAATGCTTTGATATATGTACACATTGCATATAATCAGATCATAGCAATTATCATTGTTCTTTGTCTCATTTTTTGTCTCATTTTGTCTCATTTTTCTGTGGTAAGACATTCAGTGACCTCCCTTTTTCAACAATGTCTGAAAAACATTGCTCTTAGGTCTTCCAACACAGGAAGAATGAAGGGTGTGTTTTACAAGGCCATGCATTCCAGAACATTCCTTTTTATGTCATTAACTGTAAAAAAATGTACTTTCCCAAGGCATGATTTATTTATTGAGTTCAACATCCTTTCTAATTTAGCTTTCCAACCTTCATATTCACATTTTGGATTAGAGGTGTGTATGAAGAGTGCACTGGTCACATTACAGATCTATTTAAAAGAGAACCTTAATTATTCATGAATGGAGTCAGACCTGTTAATCCTTCTTTATATTCTGGGATCCTCAGCATTCTGGATTATTGAATTGCCGAGTGTCATGCTGATATCCAAACCTGGCTATATGTAAGATCGTGCAGGGTGTGTTACCAAAATGCCAATCCTCAAAGGACACCTTCTCCAAGATACTTTTGTTGAATAGGTCTGGGCTGGGCCCTTGGATTCTGAATTTCGGGATGTTCTCAGAACAACTTGCTACCCAATTAAACTGGAAGAGCTTTTACACTATCTAGACCTAGTAAAGTGATGGAGAAATTGGTGTTTTGAATTGGATCTTTCATTTCCTAACTGTGTGTTCATCTCTCATGATGTAGAAAAACCAAGCTCTGGTCCTAGTGCTGGAATGAAGGGATTCTGGTAACTTTCTCTTAGACATTTTCTAGTCTAAACTCTTTAATTTGTAGATGAAAAATATGAGGTATGGAAAAGATACATAGCTAGGTTAGCTAGGTTAGTATTTCTTAGTGAAGCTATGACTGTGTGCCTGGAGCTTCCTGGCCTCCAGTTGGTATTGAGCATCCAGGCAGGTAGGTCACCTTATTATCAGCCTCAGGATACTGTGGCCACAGTGCTGAAGCTCAACACCTACTGACTGAGCTAAGTCAATGCAGGTATTAGGAAAGGAATTTGGCTCACGTGCCTATTCCTGAGGACTTGGTATAGGTCCACTTATATTTGTCATGCTAAAGTTTCATTCTACCCTCCAGTGCTCTTTTTTCTTTGGTAAAGCTTTTCTAAAATGTTTGCTTTTTAAAATTGTCACCAAGTAGTTGCACCAAGGAGTTGCCATTAAGCAAAGCAGTTTATGAACACAGTGCATCTTGATCCTTGTCAACCCCTCTGAACTTTCTCACCCTTCCCTCCTAACTCCCCTTCCCTCACTTTTCTTAGTTTTGTAGGATATGCCTTGGGTTTGTTTTACTGCATTTTATCCTCCTTCTTTTCTTCATCTACCTCTCTCCCCTAGACCCCATGCTATCCCTTCCTAGTACCCATTTCCTACTGTTTATTTTGTTGACTTTGATTTGGCCTTTCTAAGGAATTTCACTGTGGTGTTTTCCCCTGAGTTGACTGTATTTCTATTAATAAATTTTGAATTGACTTGCATACCTCCCAAAGTACTTACTTACATATTTGTAAACTAATTCTAGCTTCCACATAGGAGAGAAAAAATGTTACCTTTTGCCTACTTTCTTTTAGAGCTACAATTTTCTGTTTTTAAAAGAAGAGTAGCATACACACATATTTATATACAATACCTCAGAGAAACAATTTAAAGGAGGAACTATTTTTTACTAGCTTATGCTTTCAGAGGTTTGATAGTTGATGGCTCCATTGCCTTTAGGCCCATAGCAAAGCAGAATGTGGGGGAAGGGCATGGAAGAGGAAACATGGCAGGCCGGAAACCAAGATGGGTAACAGGTAGGGGCCAGGCCAAGACATAATCTTCAAAGGCACACCCCCAGTGACCCACATCCTCCAACTACATCCTACCTTCCACTACCTCTCAATGGTTGACTCAGATTTTGAATCCACTAATAGATTAAGCCATTGATTAGGTCAAAGCCCTCAGGATCTAATCATCTCTGGAAATTTTCCTCATAGAACACATCTAGATGTCTTTTCCTAATTTCTTGGGGAGGGGTGTATCTCAAGTTGATAATCAAGATCAGCCACCATACCAATGTTTCTAGACACATCCCAATTAGGCTAGTGACTTGACTTATTCGAACTCTGGGTAAATGAGAGCCAATGGAAAAAATGTAGCTTAATTTGACTTCAACTTGGGTCTGGAGGCAGTAGATTGGGATGGAAGATGCTACCAGAAGCTGAGGGCATTGGGGGCTGGGCCCAGTTTTGGTTCTTACTGCTTTGGGTTTCAGGATGGGAAACATCATCTTATTGACTCTGACTCTTCTTTTGTCTTTCTCCCTCCTTCTTTCTTTCCTTCCTTACCTCATAGTTACAAAGTACTTTTAAACATATCACACACACACACACACACACACACACACACACACACACACACACACACACTGTGTCCATGTGAGGTGTGAAGAATAAAGTACACATTCTTTATACTGCCACCCCAACCCAAGAAATATCATATAATTTAGAATTTACTCTCTTTTGTAAAGTGAAGGAATTGACTGAAATATTGTGCAAAATAGCTGTGTAGTTATTTGTTTTTATTCCATAAAATTTGAGTCTTTCAAAGTTGATACCTGGTATCAAAGTAATATTGCCAGACTATATTCGTGTTTAAGTTTCTCCTGAACCTTTATAAAAATATCTTAGACAACTGTAGATGATTATATTGGATTGAGACTAACTCAAATTTAGTCAGGCATCAGAAAAAAAAAACCATTTTAATTGTAATGACTTTAGCATTCAATAGTAAAATGTTAAATTAGATATTTATTGGTGGTACCTTCTTTCTCTAGCTTACTAATAACATTCATGACATTTATTTTACAATTAAAATTGTATGTGTATATATATACACATATGTATATATATATACAATTCATATATAAATATATGTGTATATGATATTGTTTATTTTTACCAGTTCTGGGGCTTGAATTTAGGGTCCTTGCTCCTGCTTAGCTTTCTTGCTCATGACTGATGCTTTACTCAAGCCACACTTCCAGTCTGACTTTTTTTAATTTTTTAAAAATTTGTAGCTAATTGGCAATAGAATCTTATGGAGTTTTCTGCCTGGGTTGGCTTTGAACTATGATCCTCCAGAGCTCAGCCTTCTGTGTAGCTAGGATGACAAGCATGAGCCATGCATGCCTGCCTATAATTATGCGCTACACAGGCATCAGGAACAGTATTCAGAAAACAGCACTGTACATTGTCAATAATACACATAGTCACTGAATAAATTAGAGATTGTACAGGAAGAAAGTACCAAGTACTTTGTATGCACTTATTAATTACTGATTCCTTTTCTTCTGGGATTTGATTCTAGTCTTTATGTTGCTGTTCTACCCCAAGTTCATTTTTCCTAAAGACCAAGGACCCTTGAAATTCTGGGCTGAAACTGATTTAGACATACTTCCAAAAAGTAAGCATTGCTGTTTCAGTGTTGTATCCTGGGAGAGGCAGGTCTTTGAAGAAAAATGGGAGAGGATGTTCTGAAATTCATAAAAGACAGCACTAGGAACCTGTAAACCTGAACAAAGTATCATGAAGATTCAAAGCCACGAACCAGCAACTGTGTATTGATTGTCACGTATGTGCCAGATGTGGTGAGATGAAGATTGAGTCCTCAGTGGGTCTGTAAGTCCACAGGGAGCCCAGGGTTATGGGACAGTTTGTTTTGATAGAGGCAAATGGATGAGTTCTGGGAGGAGGTAGACAGTCAGATAGTCCATACAAGGAGAGGACAAGGATTTGGTGTCTGCTTTTTTTCATTCTTAAAAGATGAGCAGTAACTAATCTGGTGGAAAAAGGCAGGGGGGGATATAGGAGAGACTGAGTTTTGCAAAGTCTGAGTGGCAGTTTTCATGGATCTAGGTTTCTGTGATGAAGAGTTGAGACAAAGATAGATGCTAGGTAGATTTGGGCCAGGCCACAAAAGACTTAATGCATCATGTCAAGGAATTTGACATGAATTTGGACATCTACAGGTATCTGCCTTCTGTGTCTCCATGCCCACTCTACCTCTGGACATCACTCCATCCTTCCCCCTCCCCCAAAAGGTTGAGCCATTTGGGCACCATCTGTTGGGCTCCTGTGATTTCTAGCTTCCTCATGAGCTTGGTCCACAGGAACCTGGGGAGAAAAGGGAGGGAAAGAGAATAGGAAACTCAGGTATTGTCTCTCTTGGCTGTCTCTACAAAGCCTCATACTGACACTGCTGTCAGTCATTGCCTTTCTTCTTCAGAGTCCTGATGCCTCCCTTCACCTCTACACATACACTTGGATGTTTGGGATAGTTCCAGTCATTCTCATCTATTGCTCTGTAACAAATAAGTCAAAAGCCTAACCAGTACATGTATTATGTCACAGAGCCTCAGTCCTTTATAACAGGACAACGCATCTCTTTTGTTAGAAACAAGTCACTCTTACTCAGCTCTCACCCAACATGAAGGATTAACACAAAGGTCACCAATACTGGGAGAGGGCATCCAGGAAGCAATGTGGGCTATTGTGAAAGTTTAGCCCTGGTTCCTATTCCTTTACTGTCCTTGTATGTTTTGCTACCTATTTATACTTAGCTCTTTTGGAAATAAATCTTCCTTGAATTATCTTGTACCCCATGTGTCATCTGTCTATTGGAAAAGCTCTTAACTTGTGCAAGTTATCTCACACACAAAGGGAAACCTCTGAAGCCCTGTTTTCCTTCCAAAGGAAAACTCTTGGTGAAAGGACTTAAGACAGAGAAACCCTCAGCTCAGTGGGGAGAATAGGATTGATTGGTGGTGGGGAAGCCAATGTGGTGATCAGAGGTGCTTCACACTGGAGAAGAGATTCAATAGGAATGTGGTACCAGAAATGGTAGGATCATAGACTGGAAAGCAGTTTGGAGATGTTTTAGAAATTTGATGTGGACAAACAATACGTGTTGGGGTCCAGCTTTATGGACTTGACAGGGGACTTGACGCCCCTCCCCCAGCCCTAGGGGAATGCGGAAGCAGGCTATGGTCCTCTGGGTCCAGAACCAGAAGAACCGGCTTTGTACCCAGCCCACAACTCTCTCGCCAGCCCAGGCGCCTCCCAGTCTCGCCCTGGCTAGGTGCTTTTGAGTGACGTTAGCTCAATGGTTCATGTGACAGCTCTCAGCCTATGGGCGTCCTGGCTGATCGCCTTCTCTCGCTATCAATTCCCTTTACCCCCGCCTTAATAAATCAGATTGCTCTGGAAGCTTGCTCGGAGACTCACGTATGCCTGGCTTTATTTATCGGTAAGGAGGGGGGCATGCGTTCTCATTAGGCGGCATGCGCGTGAGGTCGGCCCTGACCCCTCTGTCCCATCCTGGCTATCTGCTGGCCAGGTGTCCAGGAGAGAGGATGAGAAAAGGGGGTGGCGAGAAACCTAGCTGAGCCTTGATCCCCACGCCGGGAGAGGTGACACGAGCCCGACATTTTGGCACCCACGTGGTTTCACGAACCCACTCGAGCAAGTCCGGCTCCCAACCAACCCTCACGAAATTAGGCTGGAAACCCTGGGACGTGCGGTCCTCTTGGGTGGTAGTGGGAATTTAAGAGGGAGGTTATGCTTGAGAGATGGAGGAGAGAGGATCAATAGGATGTGTTGACTTAGAGAGCTCTAGAAAGAATTTGGGATGAGAGAAGAACATGAGGTCTTTTTATTCAGTTATTATACTTTAGAGTTCTCAAAAAGTCTCCAGTGGGGCTGGGAATGTGGCTTAGCAGCAGAGTGCTTGTCTAGCATGCATGAAGCCCTGAGTTTGATTCTTCTGCACCACATAAACAGAAATAGCCAGAAGTGGCACTGTGATTCAAGTGCCAGAGTGCTAGCCTTGAGCAAAAAGAAGCCAGGGACAGTGCTCAGGCCCTGAGTCCAAGCCCCAGGACTGGCAAAAACAAACAAACAAAAAAAACTTCAGGGCTGGGGATATGGCCTAGTGGCAATAGTGCTTGCCTCGTATACATGAGGCCCTGGGTTCAATACCCCAGCGCCACATATACAGAAAATGGCCAGAAGTGGCGCTGTGGCTCAAGTGGCAGAGTGCTAGCCTTGAGCAAAAGGAAGCCAGGGACAGTGCTCAGGCCATGAGTCCAAGGCCCAGGACTGGCCAAAAAAAAAACTTCAGTGACAAAGTTTTGAATCATGTATGTGTAGCACTTCCTGGTGCTCTACTCCCTTCACGGAGGTTTTGGTGAGATGATTGTACTATTAGCCTATCTGGCTGTCTATATTGTTCATTAGGTTCAATTTTATCACCAGCAAGGCTAGCTAGGCTGAGTGAACTCTAAAATATTCTTCAGTTGACACATTTGAGGAATTTCATGATCAGAAAAAAAAATTGCCCAGTGCCTGTAATACTAGCTATACAGGAGGCTGAGATCTGAGGACTATGGTTCAAAACCAGCCCAGACAGGAAATCCATAAGACTCTTATCTCCAATTAACCACCGAAAAGCAGGAAGTGGAGCTGTGACTCAAGCGATAGAGTGCTAACCTTGAACACACAAGCTTAGGAACAGCACTCAAGCTCTGAGTTCAAGCCCCAGGACCTGCATAAGAAGAAATAAGTAAATAAATATTACGAGGATAAATATATCTATTCTTTCATAGTCTCCTTTGCCTCTTTTTACTTTTCTTTACAAAGTTAACTGAGAGACAAGTTGTCAGAATGTTTAAAACAAATGCTTTTTTTAGGTCTTAAATGTTTAGAGTTCATTTTCTTTCTTTCATTCTTCTCTTTCTCCCTTTTTTCTTCACATTAAATAAAATTCCCAAGGACTAGCTTCAGAGGATGTTTGGAGTAGCTAGCTTAATTTTTCAGTCTGCATTTTAAGCTATTTTTTTCATTACATCTTTTGAAGCTTTTTTTTCTTTTTAATTGCCTTGGGAGGAGGAAAAAATATGTTCTGTTTTCCCTTTCCTCCCAGGATTAGGCAGACTATGAGAGAAACGCCCCATCACATTTGCTTGGTTGGTATACGACAAAGCACAGGCAAGCCCTATGGAATTGGTGTCCACGGATGAAAGGGATGCTAGTTTTAGCAATGAGGAAGAGCTCAGTGTGGCTTTTAGTATGCAATGCTTCAGAGTGTTGCCTTTTAATTAGAAAAGCCTTGGTGTGTTTACGACTTCATCTCCCCAGTTTTCCTCCTCTTTTCATTTAGAAGAGCATAAGATTTGCATTCTGGAAGATCATCTATATCACTGTGGACAACTGCTTATAGTATTTTCATGCCGTAGAGCATATGAATGGCCATGGCTCCTAAGTACAGTTTGTATTTGTAAAAGGAAAACAAATAAGTTTTAAGATCATGAGAGAATAGGAATATACCTTAAAAAGATTGTTAGGTCGCCCATACAAATTAATTCTTCGTACAATTACTTAAAGATAATAAAATATAATTTTTAAAAAGTATCAAGGCTTCTGATCAGTAATCTCAGTTCTTTTTTTTTTTTTTTTTTTTTTTTGGCCAGTCCTGGGCCTTGGACTCAGGGCCTGGGCACTGTCCCTGGCTTCCTTTTGCTCAAGGCTAGCACTCTGCCACTTGAGCCACAGCGCCACTTCTGGCCATTTTCTGTATATATGGTGCTGTGGAATTGAACCCAGGGCCTCATGTACATGAGGCAAGCTCTCTTGCCACTAGGCCATATCCCCAGCCCAATCTCAGTTCTTAACATGCACTCCAGCGAAGGAATTGAAAACATCATATGCCAAGATACAGAAGTAGACAGAGGCCCTTTCGACTAGAATATTGACCACACTGTGATAATCATATCTGGAGACTAGAAATAAATCAAATGTCCCTTGAAAAAAAAAAGCAGTTACAGAATTACAGTGGAATAAGATTCTTATCTGGAATGGCATCACAGCTTACCGGCTTTCTGTTCTGGTGGAGGTAATAATTCACTTGAAAAGGAAAATGGCTACAGATGTTCTGGGATATAGTTAGAGTGAATGTTGTCTCTTTAAAGCCCTATAAAATATATTTTTTGGTAGTAGTGCTTAAACTCAGTGTTTAAACTCAGGGCCTTATTCTCTCGCTTAGTTTTCTTGATCACAATTGGGGATATAGGGGGCAGGGGGACTCTACTCTTTGAACCATATCTCCAGCCTGGCTTTTTGCTGGTTATCTTAGAGATGGAGTCTCACGAACTTTTTCTTCTTGGAGTTGGTTTTGATTCTCCAGATCTCTGACATCTAAGTAGCTAGTATGAGTCACTGGTACCCAGTGATTTGGGTTTTTTGTTTGTTTGATGTTTGTCATGGGACTTGAACTTTGGGCCTGGGCACTGTCCCTGCGCTCTTCAGCTCAAGGCTAGCACTCTACCACTTGAGCCACAGTGCCACTTCTGGTTTTCTGGTGGTTAATTGGAGATAAAGAGTCTCATGGACTTTCTTTCCCAGGCTGACTTTGAACCTCAATCCTCAGATCTCAGCCTCCTGAGTAGCTAGGATTACAGGCTTGAGCCACGGGTGCCCAGATTTATTTGGTCATTTAAAAATAACATTTTTGCTTTACTTGTTAAATAAACTGGTTATGTGGGTTCTCTCAAGTTGTCTTTCCCCCGATCATTCTTTTCCTGCATCTCTCTTGCATCTGAGATCATTTTTCTTTTGTCTGAAGATCCACCTTTAGAATTTATTTTTAGTACAGATCTACTGAATATACATTTTCTCTTTTTTGTTTGTCTAAAATGTCTTGGTTCCATCATCAAGTTTTGAAGAGTTTTTTCTCTGAACATGGAATTCTGGACTGTCACTGCTTCTTGACACACTTTGATGATGGTCCTTTTTCTTGGCACCAATTGTTTTGGGAGGAGGGGGCAGATAGGAGAGAGGTTAGCCATCAGTTTACTGTTGCTCTTTGAACTATAAGCTCTTCTTCTGTCCTCTGGTTGAAAGGGAAAGTGAAGGCTTTCTTTTACTTTGGTATTTGGAATTTTACTATGAGTCGTGGTTTTGTTTTTACATTTATTTCCCTTTGAGCTTAAAGCTCTTTTGATTTGGTTGATACTTGAAAATGCCTCAGCCACTAGCTCCTAAATATTGTTTATACCTAGTTTCTTCAATCTTCTTGGTGTTCTACTTTTATTATGATGTTTTCTTTTCTTTCTGGATTTCATATATTTCTTCTGTTTATTTTTGTGTTTTCAATCTATTTGTTATTTTGTGTTCCAATGTAAATATCATCTATGGATTTATCCTCTGGTTCACTAATTCTTTGAACAGATTAGACAATCTGGTTAAATCTGGTCCCTTGGAATTTATAACTTTTGTTTTTGTTTTTTTTTAACTTGTAAAATTTCCATTTAATTCTTCTTTATGGCTTCCAGTTTCTTGTCAAGATTCTCTATTTTGCCATTTAATTTATTATCCACATAAATCATAAAGTCCATATGCAATACTTAAAAATTCTTGTTTCTCTCAACTATTTCTTTCTTCTTTTATTCTGTGTTTCTAGTTTCCTGTTAATTTCTGGACATTGTTTATGAAACTATCCTTGGAGAAATAAGAGGAGCATAATCTTACTCCTCAAAAGGATTTAATTTTTTTCTTTAATGTCAGGCAGCTAAATAGAAGATCATTCATCAAACAAGATATTAAGTAGAGCTGGAGGTTAGTTTTTATTAGGGATAAATCATCTTTCTTCCTTGTAGGAAGTTCTCTGGTTCCAACTAAAACCCCAGGTGTCTTCTCAGGCCTCTCCTTCCTCTATGGTGAATTCTGCTCTCCGATTTCCCATGCAGCTCCACAGAACTGCTGCAAACTCTTCAGCTCTTAGTTGTGCCTTTTGCTTAAGAAATTGATGTCAAGATTATAATTTTCCTACAAAGAAAGGAAGGAAACTGGAAATGTCCTTGGGAGGAAAAATAACTTCAGTTGATGAATTCAGTCTTAGTTTTCTTTTCTCAGATCTTGAGAATTAATGTTTACTATGGTGATGTCTCTCCACTGCCATCAAACCTACTTACCAAAGTGTTTTTTAGTCTTTCTAGTTGTTCTCAGCAGGGCGGTTATTCTAAACAATCTAGTTAGTAGTGGCAACAGTGGAACCTCAAAACATTGGCTTTGAAAGAACAATTTGTCTATACAAGGTAGTTTGATTTGTAAATACTTTAAGAAAGATATTTCCTGGGTATCTTATTGGTCTGGGGTGGTAGTATTAGAGATGAAGAGGCAAAAGGGAAACTTCAGTACATTATAAAACACAGCATTCATGTGACTACCTTTCAACTGAGGATAAGAAAGCAGGCTCAGGGGCTGGGGATATGGCCTAGTGGCAAGAGTGCTTGCCTCATATACATGAGGCCCTGGGTTCGATTCCCCAGCACCACATATATAGAAAAGGCCAGAAGTGGCGCTGTGGCTCAAGTGGCAGAGTGCTAGCCTTGAGAAAAAAAAACCAGGGACAGTGCTCAGGCCCTGAGTCCAAGGCCCAGGACTGGTGAA
The DNA here is from genome assembly GCF_023159225.1 of Perognathus longimembris pacificus. Taxonomy (NCBI): domain Eukaryota; kingdom Metazoa; phylum Chordata; class Mammalia; order Rodentia; family Heteromyidae; genus Perognathus; species Perognathus longimembris. The sequence continues at coordinate 119,573 of NW_025961303.1, read as the reverse complement.
AAAAAAAAAAGAAAGAAAGCAGGATTTGTAAGTAAGGTAAGTAGCAGGAGACTGACATGGGAGTACAATGTCGCCATAGACACAGATTGCATTTATTTACTTGCTATTCCAAGAGGGACTACATCCAGGTAAACAGCCCTGATAGGAAAGGGACCTTACCAGAATAGTGGAAAAGAGCCAAGAAATGACTCCAGGTGATGGAGCCTATATGAGCAAAGGATTTCATAACACAGGTGGCTCCTCAGCTTATGGTGGGGTTCTCTGACTATAACATAGGTTCCAACAATCCCATTGTAAGTTGGAAATATGGGAAATCAAAATCTACCCACCAACCATCATAGCTTAGCCACATGGTGCTCTGTAGAGACTTGGCTCTTGCATCTCGTGGAGTGGCTGGCTGGGAGCTGTAGGCTGGCACCATGTACTAGGGCAGGTGTGATAGAACTACAGTGTAAACCCTCATTCTTCACATGAGGACACCACCACAGACAGAATAAAGCCTTTCAGATTTTACTAGCATGCGGTAAGGTATCAGTAAAGCAGAACTTTCTACCAACTAGTTTGACTTTTCCTTTGCTTAAAATATCTTTGTTTTCCTTTTTAAAATTAATAGTTCAACTCAAAAGAATGAAAGCATAAAGTTGAGGGGGAAAATCTTGCTTATTCTTACTACATAATTATGATGTATATGAACATTTTGGTCCATTTCCCCTAGTCTTTGTGCTAGTGGTATATATAATACATTAACCTAGTGGATAATCATAGAGTAAGTAGGTTTTGTTGTTGTATTTTTGTGCTGGTACTAAGGCTTGAACTCAGGGCCTGGGCATGGTCCCTTCAGTTTTGTGCTCAAGGTTGGCTCTCTATCACTTGAGCCACAGCTCCACTTCTGGCTTTTTGGTAATTAACTGGAGATAATAGTCTTATGGACTGTCTTACCCAGAGTCACTTCAAAACAAAAATCCTCAGATCTCAGACTCCCGAGTAGCTAGGATTACAGGTGTGAGCCACTGGCACTTGATGAAGAGCATGTAGTAGTTTATGTTCTCTTGTCATCTGTCTTGTAAGTAGCGATCTGTACCAGATGATGCATTGTGATTATCATCAACTTAAAAGATTGCATGGCATTTTGTGAAGTGGATAATGTGTCCTCATTTACTTATTGAGCTTCATGCTTGTTATTAATAGAAAGATTTAAGACCCTGAGGTCAAAAGGCATGCACGGATTGACAATGCTTTATCTCTCGTATTTCTGACAAGTTTGTTGTTGACTTCTCCAGACCTGGACTGGCCTTCCCTGGCTTGTTGCACCAGTTCTGCATCATGCAAGACAGAAGAAAAATGAGAGATTTCTAAGAGCGAGGCCAGAGTTCCCTTTTGCTTTCTGTCTTGAAACCACAGCCCCAAACTGGTGTCTGACCAGTTATGCAACACGTCCAGCTTGGTTGGTGCCAGGGTACTCAGAAATTCTCCGCTTGGAACCTTCCCAAACTGTTTGCTATTTTATCCTCTATTTGTTGTTCTTAAGCAACTAACTAAACAAGAATAACATTTAAACCTCATTCCATGTCCCACAGCGTTTCGCCTGCCTGTAACCACCTCTGCCTACAATTTAACCATGGGGCTGCTGCTTATATTTTTAAGCATAATACAAAAGAACAGCTCTGAGAAGCAGCCAAGTTCTGCAAGCCAAGTTCGAAGAATAAAACTTTAAAACAGCTCTTCTGTCACATACTTGAGAGGGGAGGCAGGCTTTGCTATAAATAAAGCCACATTCCATTTCTATCATCCTTTGCAGGCCTCTCGGGTAATGCTTTTTGTCTCTGACTACAGTGCTCTGTGACTGCCCACTCAACCCTTTCAACCTTCCATTTTATACCTCTTTCTGGTCGATGTGCAGTAGTTTCAGACTTTAGGGACCTTGCATGCAGGAAGAGTAAGATTTGCCTCACCTTCAGGGTTAGCAGTGATGATGTCCAATGGAGGCCTTAGACACTACTTGGTCTCCTTAACTGTCACAAGCTCAGCAGCTGCAGGTATGAGTTTCTTGGAGCTGCTGTAACAAATTACCAGTAACAAATGTAGAGTTCTGGAGGGCCAGAAGTCTGACCTGCTTTGGTAGCATAGCATGCCCTCTGCAGGCTCTGGGGGGTCCGGGGGATGGTGGAAATACAGTTCTTTCTCTCTCCCGGCTTTTAGATGCTGCCTGCATTCCCCAACACATGACCCCTTAGCCATCCATCCTTGGTGTCCATCATCACACCTCCCCTCACTCTGACTCTCCTGCCTCCTTCTTACAGGACCCCTGCAATTATATGGAGACTACCAGACACTCCAGGACTAAAGTCCTATTTGCAGCATCTCACAGAGTCTCAAGTGTCCACACTAGGAACTTTGGAAGGCAGTCATCTTTGAAGGGCTGTTATTCAACCAACCACATGGTGTGTCTTACACTGAGAAAGGAAAAATAATTTGAAACAGTTATCTCTTTTTTTTATAGATAGAGAGGGAAGGGAAATTTTAAGTTTCCTTCCTATATCTGTCATGGAAGACATAGAACCAATTAAGTGTAGTACATTGGTTTGTTCTAGCTGAAGTCTCTGAGAGGGCAGGGAAAGGGAATCCTTTCAGAGACTGGAAACAAGGGCACAAACAAGCCCTTGACATCAAGGAAAAATGACCAAGCTGATAAATTCACAGTGATTTCCTCACAGGACTAGGTCTTCAATAATTTTTTTTACTAGTTAAAAATGTATAAAAATGAATGCTACTAAAATCTATCAGTGATTTAGCAACCTTTCTCATGACTGGTTAGTCAGTGTGGTCAACACCACATGCTCTGCTAATAATGATCAGAACGCGTGCTGATGGCATGAGCCTTGGGTTGACAGGCATGTGCTAGGAGCTTATTGGTTCTACAGAGTGGCCAATGAAACTTCATAAACCATAGTGACAGCACCAAGGGACAGAGCATGACATCAGCTTCTAATGTGACACAAGGCAGATGGGCTCCCTTGAGGAGCTCACCAAGGAAACATGACAAATTCTCACTGTAAATAAATGAGTAGGAAACAGACTTTTCCTTCCTTAACTGAGTTATGGACATCATTAAATGGAGTTATGGATATCACTGCCTGCCTGGGAAGGAAGGCGAGGTCAGAAGTTGAAAATGAAAATGTGTGGACAACGACACGTGACCACTTTTAGACCATGGTTATCACCTTCCTTGCCTGTCTCCAGGCCAGAATTGTAGCCCTCAAGCTCAGAATGTGTTCTCCATTTTGAGAGAGAGAGAGAGAGAGAGAGAGAGAGAATACTTCATGATGTGTAAAAATCCTGTGAAATTCAAATGTCCCTGTGTGTGCACCAAGTTTTCTTCAAACATAGCTGCACCATTTGTTTATGAATTATCTATGGGTTTTTGAGCTACCAAGGAGGAGTTGAGTAGTGATGACAGCCACTGTCCATATGATCAGCAGAGCCTAAAATATTTACTTGCTGGATTTTTTTGCAGGGAACTTTGCAGCCTCTGTTTGGGGAATTTGGAGGATACAGAAAGAGCATCTGTAAAAATGTCCATATTGGGACAGTATTTCCAGGGGCCAGATGACCCGGGTGATTCCGTGGGGTGCTGATTTATTTATTGCCAGGAAGCCGTGGCGGGCTAACTGGTGGCCAAGTAGAGGAGTTCACTGAGAAGCGAGAGCGCATCTCATGGGCCATAAATAATATCCAAGTCCTGCCATTCACCCCCTGGACAGTATGTTTGTGTCCCTTACTGAAGGGTCACAGTATGTTATGGATGAGATTTTTTGCTCGTTTGCTTTTTATATTTAAAAAGAAAAGGAGTGAGGGAGCATAATGAGCCATGGAAACCGTTGGTTTGTGTGTCCTGAAGCTTCTCAGGAAGACCTGCTACCGGCGGGCTGGCTGCCTCTGCTTGGAAGGGAGGCAGTGCCCTCACTTGGCAGCACCCGCACTATGCCAGGCATTTGTGCCAGGGCTCTGGGCATAGGGATTGCTCAAAGGGACAGGACTGTCTCATGGTACCCATTCTTCCCCATTCATGTGTGAGGAAGGGGACTGCTGGGTAGTGGAGTCTGGGGCCCCACTGTAAGTGAGAAGCCAGGGTTGCTGCTCTGTATCTTGTTCTCAGACCAGTCTCTTTTCTTAAGGCCCGGGAGGAAAAGGACAACCATGCTGGGTGCTGCTTACCTCTGCTCATTCCTGCGGGACAGCTAATACAACAACCTCACAAGCAAGATGCTCCCAGGTTGTTGATGTGTTTAGGGAAAATATGGACTTTTTTTTTTTGGAGACACAGTGTTGTTCCTAGCCCAGGCTGATCTTGAACTTGTGACATTCCTGTCTCTGATGCTCAAATGCTGAGACTACAGTCATGTACTACCATGTTCTGCCACAAAATGTTGACTCTCATTTCATAGTTCCTACCAGCACTCTTCCCTCATATTGTTGCCTTCTGTACCTGTAAGTTTCAAGTCTGCAGATTCAGCCAGTCTCAAATCCAAAATATTCAGGAGAGAGAATGCATCTGCACTGAACATGGGCAGGCTCTTCTTGGTCATGATTTCCAAAAATAGACTATGATAGCTATTAACGTGGTATCTACATGATATCGTATATTATAGCTAATCTGGAGATGCCTGAAACAACTCGAGAGAACATATGTAAGTTATATGCCAATATGATGCCATTTTATAGAAGGGACTTGGGCATCAAGTTGGTTTGAGTCCAAAGAAGTCCTGGAAAGAATCCCGTGTGGGGAGCAATGGAAGACTCTATTAGACTTGTGCAAAAGAAGGTGTTATCTAGGCTGCTTTGGAAATGGTCAAGGCTCACATAGGTTAAGAGACATGGCAAAGGGAACCAGCTCGGAGTGCAGTGCGTATCTGGCTTCCTGTGCCCTCCTTCCCAGGAGGCAGAACAGGATTTCAGCTCTAGAGCCCGGTACTCAAACCTACCTGAGCAGAACCCTGGGCTACAGATCAGGTATGGTGGTGGTAAAGCTCCTCCTCAGAGGAGGTCACTTCCAGACTTTGAGTGTGACAAACTCCATGTCATAGGGTGTTCTTTAAACCCTTGACTGGGCTGAACCCTGAACCTCTCTTCAGATGTCACCCCATCTGTTGCTGGAGTCTCAGCCCAAACCAAACCAAAAACAAAGTGATAGCCCTTTCTCATACCCAGTTCCCTTCATCCCACACGGCTCCAAGCCAGGAAGGGCTGAATGCATGTGTTCTGTGGAGAGAAAGACTGGGAGCCTATGGAGAGATCCATCATCTAAGAAGCGTTGTGCTCTGTGGGCTGCAGGAGCCCCACAGTCATTAGGACTGCTGCATGGGGCATCTATTGAACTGGTTCATGTTACACAAAATTGTAGTGTTGAAAAAGATGATTTCATGGCACCTTAGCAAGCACCAAGACTGGGTTTGGCCCCAGTTTCTGCACAAGCTGTCTGGATCTTCATAGCTGGAATAGCATCATCCCTTCACCCCATGAGTCCTTGGCCTCTTTCTCTTCCATGTGCTGATTGGGGCAATCCTCTTTTCTCTCCTTGCTGATTTGATATCACCCCCACCCCCACATGCTTCCTTTCCTCCAATCTCCAAATGTCTGCACAGAGCTACAGGATCTCTCCCCACCCCTTAACTATAGACACAGCTCTGTTCACCCCTCTGAAACTGCCTTGCCCTTGGGGTCCAATGAGCAGTGTAACCACATCTCCCCAGTTTGTAGCTGAATTAAAAACCCATTGTGATTCCTCTCTTTTTTTCAAATTTTTATTATCAAACTGATGTACAGAGAGGTTACAGTTTCATACGTTAGGCATTGGATACATTTCTTGTACTGTTTGTTACCTTGTCCCTCATGCCCCCCTCCCTCCCTCCCTTTCCCTCCCCCCCAGGTGTTCAGTTCACTTACACCAAACAGTTTTGCAAGTATTGCTTTTGTAGTTGTTTCTCTTTTTTACCCTGTGTCTCTCAAATTTGGTATTCCCTTTGAATTTCCTACTTCCAATACCAGTAAACACGTATTTGTGCATACTTGGTACAAACAGGTAAGAAATAAGTGTTTTGGTGGACATACTCGTTAATTAAGCATCCTGAAATCATCTCCTGTTGCCTTTGAGGTGGATGTTGTGGCCCACGACTTCTGTTTATGTTGGCTAGATTGTGTAACTCCAGGGTTCATGGATGGGTTGGTGCCTCTAAGCTTCACCTGGCTACTTATCTCAGGAGTTACTGATCTTGGCTGCTCTCCTCATCGAGGAACAATTCTGTTATCACTTTCCCTTCCTTGCTGTCTCCCTTCCCTTCTCCCCACCTTTCCATTCTTATCTGTGAGAAAAGACAAGAAAAAGCAAAGAGCAGAATGCCAATCCATATTCCTTTCCCCAATTATAATTGCCCTTTCATTTTGCTTTGCCTTTAATGTGTTGTCTCTTGTGTCTCAATGAGAAGAGCTCCTTTCCGTCTTAGTTTCTTTCTTCCATTTTTTTTTTTTACTACAGAAATGGTTCATCATTAAGCTTTTTTAAAATTCAGAAATTATAAACTCAGAGAAGAAAAATAAAAGGTGTAACTACCCTCACTCAGAATCATGTTGCTTTTGACAAATGTACTTCCAGTTTTTCTGTGTCTGTAATTGAACAAAATAGAGTAATACTTAATTTTTGGGAAACCTCCCTCAATAGGTGGAGAGTGTTTTCTCATGATAGTTATTATTCTTCTAGATCAAGATGGGAAAATGTTTTTTTTTCTTTTTCTGCAAAGGACCAAAGAATAACTAATTTAGACTTTGTGAGACATAATGTCTTATTTCAAGTATGCAACGCTGCCATTGTGATGAAAAAGCAACTGCAAAAACCGAGGATGGTTGGTTAGGAATTAAGTTAAAAGTCAAGTTTAAGTTTTAGAAGCCATACCCTCAAGTGCTCATTACATTTTAGTGCCTGTGGGTGGTTATTTCTTTAGGGTAAATGCAGAGACCGAATAACAAGTACATTTTCAGGCTTTGACATGGGTTCCCCATTGACAGGGACATCCACTTGAGAAGTAAGACTTGGCTATATCAGGGCTCCTATACCCTTATCTGTAATGAAGAGTCTTTGTGCTCTTTGCTAATTCAATAAATGCAACAAATGTTATCATTAAAAAATTATATTACTACTCAGGAGGCTGAGATATGAGGATCAAGGTTTAAAGCCAGTCTAGGTAAGAATTCATATCTCCAGTTAACCACTAAAAAGCCAGATACAGAGCTGTGGCTCAAGGGGTGGAGTGCTAGCATAGAATGTAAAATACTAAGATACAGTGTCCAGGTCCTGACTTCAAGCCCCAGTAAAAGAAAGAGAAAGGAGAGAAAGAAAAAGAGAGAAAGTCTTGGAAGCCTGCACTCTAACTCACACCTGTAATCTCAGCATTCAGAAGACAGAGGCAGAAAGATTGTGAGTGAGAGACCAGTCTGGCCTGCACGCTAGAACCTGTGTCAAAATAAATAAGTGAAATTAATTTAAAAAATAAGTGAATGTATTTATCTTATGTGTATTTCTCATGTATGTTTCTGGATTTCTCATTCACATTCGTTCCCCATTATCCTGGATATATTCACATATTCATGTTCTATGGATTTGTTGAAGCCTTTCATATAAGGAAATTCCATGGGGTTTAAGTTGATGCTACGTTTCTCGTTATAAATATGGTTCCTTTCCTGTAAAGAGATGTTACCTTTGCCATCACAGAGAATTAAACAGAGGAGATTTGGGTTTTAACACAATGTTTTAGAAGTTCCAATACTGTAAGATAGTACTTAATTCTGTTGTGGAGCTTGCTATCTTAAGTCACTAGAATTTGTATTCCTGAATTGGAATCGTTAGTTCCCTGTGGCCATGGAAACACATCTTAGCTTCCATGAGGAGCACATATCTTGACAAACTATTCTTTTTAGAGAGTAGCTTAATGGTGAAATTTATTATCCAATGATTCATGAAGTCTATATGAATCAAAGGATGGTAGACCCATAGTTTTATACCCTCAACAGCAACAAAAATGGGGAAATGAACAGTTACTATTGATCACTTACTATAACCCAGCCATCAGGCCAAAGTGCTTTATTATTTTATTTGGTCATCATAGTGATCCTGTGCTAGATATTGTGATTATATCTCTATTGTGTACATGAGGAAGCTATAACATAAAGAAGTTAAGTGGCTTGTCATGGGCTGTACAGCTCCCAAGATGTGGAATGTGACCTTGATTTTCTCCTATGTGAATCTTGCAGGCTCATTATAGAATGGACTTTGTTACTCATGGTGGCAGCATGTAAAAAATCTTGATGATCAAAGCTGGAGTTAGGGCCACTGGAATCTAACATACCAGGATCAGTGGGTGCCAATGAGTTTGACCCCAAGAATCTGTCTATCTTAGTCACTTAAATCACCCTTGTTGCTTAAGAATTTACATCTCAATTCCTTATCCTGACCATTAAGGGTTCCTTTAAAAATGTTGATTCTCTTTAAGTGTGTTGTACAAAGGGTTTTGATTCAACTTGGCAGTTTATGAGTATTTTCACCAGTGTTACCTCTTCTATCTTTCTCCCTTGTCTCTTTCAACCCCACCCTTCCCCTCTGGTTCCTGCTTCCATGTTCATATATGCTCATTGAATACTAGGATTGTATTTGCTCATCTTTCCAGCTAACCATTCTATGCGCTGACCAAAAACTGCAGTTTGGCTTTCCCTCACAGGACTCCACAATACACATCAGGTTCTCTGGGTTAACCTACTTGATCCGGAAATACCGCATGCCTTTCCTTTTCTTGCTTGTGTTCAGCCTATTCTGTCTACTTAGAATGTCTTGATTGCTCTGTGTCACCTCTTCACCTGTCAGAATTCTTCATCCCCCTCATTATTGTGGTCAGATGTGACATGAGTATCAATTCCTTTTTCTTTTCTTACAGGCAAAAGTAAATTCTCTTCTTCATTTGATTCCTATATCATTTATAGTATTCACCAGTCAATGATAACCTATATATTTGTAGGATGTTTATATATTTTTTGCTGTGTACACATATATTTCTTTTCTTTTTCTGGCTTTTTTAGATAATCCTGAGAGTTGGGGTCTAATTCATTTTTGTAGTCCCTGAAGGGTTTGTATGATTGCTTAACACAGCAGGTTGTCAAAGGAACATGGTAACACACCTCAATTCCATGTTTAGGTTTTCCTTCTTTGGAAGAATTGAAAGCACTGTTTAGGGTCTTGTAGTGCTTGGACTGTTGTGCCCTCTTGATGGAGAATGTTCTCATATTGCTTGTGCTGGGTGTAAGGTCCATCCTCAAAGTCTCAAAGCAGATGCCACCACCTCATTAAGTCTCCACCCAGTTACCTGGGTAACCAGCAGAATTGGAGGCAGTTACCTCCCCTTCCCTGAGGTCACATCCTCATCCGCTTGGCCACACCCCCTACCCCTGACCTAGATAAGGCAGGTGGAGGTGGAGGTCACCCCCTCTCTCCCTTCACTCTGGCCATGGATCATCTTGGCCACAGGCCAGCACTTTGGTAATAAACCTTCTCTCTTGCCTGAATACCATGTGGTGTTCTCCTTTACCAGCTACCGACTTTAAAAACCCAACATATATGGTGCCTTGTGACTCAGGAAGGGCTTAAGGGTCAGGACAGGTGGAATTCCCCTCTATTTCTCTCCTTTTTCTGGGAGTATCCCCAGTCATGATGGCCCTTTTCCGAGACCCGAACTGCTGTGAGACGTCACGTGGGACTTTTCACCAATACCATTGCTGGCCTCCACATCCACATCCACATCTACACCACTTGTCTACCCTGGTGAGTGAAACTGCTGCTGCTCAGGTTCTCTGCAGCTCGGTCTGCAGCTTCTGCCCTGTGAGCTCATTCACTCACCAGGTGCCTCTCTCCCATGCTTTTTGGGTTTTTGCATCACAGTCACACCCAAGCAGGGAAATTGCTAGCAAGCCTCTTGACAGTGCAATGAGGCCTGCTCGAAATACACAAACAGATACAGTTTTTGCCACTGCAATGGTAAATGGTCAAAAGTCGCTTATATTCAGGCTCTCTTTCTCTTTGTCTTTTCTTGTATTTCTCTTCCTTTATAAAACTCCAAGTTGTTGCATCCTGATAATGTGTCTTGCTCACAAAGCTGCCTCTTTTCACAGACCTCCGAAACTGAGGCTTGACCACCAATGTGCTTTGTCAGCAAAGATATCTAATAGTTATTTTCTCTAACATTGACCACGTGGTGCTTATCGGGTTTAACAGGCACCAGCTCAGGCGCCATTATGCCATGTCACGTGTTCTCTGTTAGTGTGTTTGTGTCCTCCTGATACCCCCCTCCAACATGGCATCCCACTGGAGTTTATCTAAATATGGTTTCTCCATTTTATAATCTGAAAATTTTTGTTTGCTAGAAAAATTGTTTTTCTAGCTGACCATGTGCTTTTAAGATATTGGGCAAAAAATGGCATTTACTATTGGAATTCCAAGAGTCTACAACTGAAATTCATTTTTTCATGCTGTAAAACCTGTGTGCACAGTGTGTATGTGTATTCCATGGGTGTACGTCTGTGTAAACGTCATTTGTTAGTGAAGTGTCAGAAAAGGGGACTGAAGAAATGTTGGGGATTATTATGGCCTTGGGGGAAGGCTGCCTTTCCACCAGCCTTGGGACAATGGAAGTCCCTCCCACCTTCTGGCCTCTGCCCCTTGGGAAGTGAACACGTGTGTTCCACCATGATGGGGTTGTCCCGCCCACAAAGGAAGTTTCGTGATGTCACTTGATGGACATGGTCCTTAGCCTATGACTGGCCCTTTGGCCAGCCCCCTTTCTTTCCCGCCATTACTTCTATATAAGTGCCTTTCCCTATTAAAGTTTTGGAGACGCATCCCACCACTGCAGCGTGTCCCTGATGCCTTCCTTTTCGTCCCCACTCTTGGTAACATGTGAGGGGACTGGGGGGAGAAGAGGCTTCAGCAACCTTTCCTCAACTTAGCGCAGGTCCATGGGAGTACGCCTTTGGCATTCCGCCGGCGGAGGGCAAGGCCGAGTGCTCTTTCATAGATTTTGGGGTTACCATTCTCCCCGTGGGATCAGGGAGAAGGGGATCGTTCAGATCCCGACATCTGGCACCCAGATCGAGGGGCGAATCACACGGCCGGGAATTTTGGGGTACAGTATACCCACAGATTGTGCTAAGTAGGGTTTTAGAGTAGGGTCCTGCCCATCCAGATGGGGCAGAAGCATGGAGACAAGACAGGCCAGCCATGGGCTCGCGGGACGTGGCGCCAGAGAGAGTTGCCCCGCTGTGGCGATTTGGCGCCAGGCAGGGGAAGGAGTGGGGTGCGCCTCCTGCAGAAACATGCCAGTGGAGCAGTGGGGCCGGAGCAAGAGGATGGCAACCCCGGGCTGGGGTCGGTTCTGCTTTGTGTGCCTCGGGCCAGATAGCCTGTCACCCACAGTGGTGCTTGAGAAGAAGTGGGTGGCCGAGCGCCGGAGCAGTTTGGCATTCGCGGGCTGAGCGTGGAGTACAGTCTGGGTTCCACGTGGCCCCGGGTTTGCGAGCTGCATGCGCTGGGGCCCACGTGGCCTCGGGCGGCACCGGGCGTCTTTTGCGGTAGCATTTGGGCAGCTGAGCATGGGGGGCCGAGCACAGCGTGGCGAGAGCGCGGTTCCGCCACATGGGAAGCCGTGGCATGGCGGTGGCGGAGCTCTTGGGAGATAGCTGCTTTTCGGCCAGGCTGAGGTGCTTACAGTGGCTGGGCGGAGCCAGCAGCCTGCCTGCGGCCCCAGCCTGCAGATGGAGTTAAAACCAAAAAAAAAAAAGAGGAGTTAATGTTAAAGGAGTTAGTGTTAAGTTTTCTCTAGCTGGTCAATGGACACAGTGGGCAGCGTTGAGTGGGGCTTTGCCCCTGGGGAACAGTGCTGGGAAGTCATGTTGCGGGCTAGGCGCGGTGTGCAGTCTAGGCTCTGCGGGGCCCGCGGGTTTCAGCAGCATCGGCAGCATCCCAGAGTGGCTGGACCTGCTGCAGCCCAGCTACCGTGTTTTTGGGTGGAAACTGCTTTGTGCCTGCCTCATTCCCCCCGCCTCTAAGGGAACAAAAGCGTTGATGTTCGTTAAGCTCAGAAATTCGGTTGAGTTGGTTGAATCCTGATTTCTCTGACTTAACACACACGTGGAGCGCAATGGGGTCCCCCATATTGAAGGCGGGGTCCCACCCATTCCCCCCAGGTGAGGGGCGTGCCAGACTCGCATGGGCTGGGCGGGGACTTGGACTTAACAAGCCTCCAGCGACTGTGATAACTGATGGGGGGGGGGCTAGTACCCTGCCTGCTTGCCTTCACGTTTTCTCTCTGTGTCGGACTTATGCCTGCAGGCGGGGTTAAAGCCAGGGAAAGCTTCAAATTGTAAACCAAAACAAAATATTAAAGGGAAAAACAAAGTTTTGATACGGCAATAGGTAATTTGATTGAACTTCCATGTTTTTCAGTTCAAAGATACAAAATCAACTGGAGTTTTTCTAGATGGATAAAAGGGTTTTCTTGTCCACTGTGATTTAAAAATTGTCATGTTGGGAGTGTGTAATTAACAGGTTTCCTTTTTGTTTTTTATTCAACCACGTGGTTCTATTATGGGCAAATTAACATCATTTGCTGCTGGAATTCCAGAAAATTTAAATGGCCAATCAAAGCAATTTTAAGAGCGCTCAGGTATGTGTGTGTGTGTGCGTGCGCGTGTGTGAAGATTTAAAAGCATAACAATAGGTTTTCAGCCCAATGTTCGATGCAAACAAAGGTGTCCATAAATTACATAAGGTTCAAATATGCAACATGTGATAATAAAAGTACAATGGTATAAAACCAGTGTGTTATTTTATATTCAGTGTGTTAAAAGTTAAGTGTGCATCTAGTCTTAACAACTCTTTGGCATCAATTAAGATTTTACCTTCCCATTTTTCTCTCCTGTGTTCTCAAACTCTCAAGATCAAGGAATTGGGATTGCTTCATACAAATGTGACTGTTAACCTCAACTTTCCTGTCCCAGGATTAATATATTGCTTTATAGGATACAGGTGGACAGATGTGCTAGCCACATGGACGGTGGCAGCCCCTGGATACAGGAAGCTGCCACCACAGTCTGTTCCCAAACTGCCTGGTTTCACTACTAATGATTCTTTGCTCTCTCTCGCATTGGAAGCTGCTCGAATGATTTATGAGCCTTGTGAGGATGTGAATAGTCCCATCCTAACAGTTACTCCAGGTTAAATCACCATAGTTATGTTAGTGGCCACAGAGCTAGCCAGGTGAATTTTGTGATTAAGAAAGTCTTTTCACACTGCTTAAACCAGAAGGGCATCAATATACCAGAGCCAGAAGTGCTGGGAAAAATTTTTAAACACCCTAACCAATCTATATAGAAATTTTGCAGGCAACCCAGAGCGAGATGTGACAGTCTATCCAGAGATGCCACTGCAGCCTTGCCTAGATTTCTCCATCACATGGCATGGAAATTGCTAAATTGGGATGAGGGATGCAGCCACTGCCGAGACTGAGAATTCCACACTGCTTTAATCCTTTGCCCTTGGTTGTCATTTATCTGTGTTCTCTTTCACTTGCCAGTGGGATTCAATGGCATGATTCAAGTTGATGGCATATAAATCTCATGTTCTCTAAGTGTTATAGCAAAACCTTAACAAGCAGTTTTTAGTCAGTCTCAACAAGTTACAAATGGATTATCTCTGTTGCTTTTTCTTTGTTGCTCAATTGAAGATAAAAAAAGGGCAGGTATGACTATGACTCCCTGGATAGTTCAAAGCCAGCCCGGGCAAAAAGAAAAAATCTCTCCAAAATCCCACCTCCCAGTTAAACAGCAAAGAGCCAGATTGAGAGCTCAACAACAGAGAACGAGCAAAAGGCTGAAGCAGCACCGTGACTCAAGTGGTAGAGCACTAGCCTTGAACAAAAGTGCTCAGGGACAGTGCTCAGGCCCCGAGTTCAAATACGGATGGGAAAATGCAATTCCAGCCACAAACGTTGAAATTCCTGGGACTTAGCGAGTCCAGGAGACCGAAAGGTGGAGTGGAGGGAGAGGAGAATGGTGCCATATTATCCTAAAGGGAGCTGCCGTGTTTCACCCTTTCAAAATGGATCAGAGCCGGGAAATCGAGAGAGATAATTCCTGTCCATTTTCTTCTTTTCTGCCAGTTGTATATAGGTGTATATATATATATATATATATATATATATATATATATATATATATATATATATATTTGCCTCTGACTGGCTATGCCAAACCAGTTTTCTAACATTAAACACTTCTTTCAGTCGTTTCTCCTTACCTGTTCACCTTACAATTGGGTTTATGCTCCAAAAGGAACCGTTCCTGACTTATGCCCAGGGTGTGTTCTATGCCATTCATGCCAACCAGCTCTGAGAACTTGTCAATACTTTGCCTGACCTTTTCAAAAGTGTCTTTTGACAGAATAACATCTCTCGCTGAGATCACCAATTGGGAATTTGCCGTTCACAGCCGTCACCCTAACACAGGCCTGAACCCTGGAGACACTAGCCTTGGAAACTTCTGGGTATGCCCAAGATGCAGGAGGGGCTGGAGAAAACCATAGCGCTCTCTGGCCCCTGTGACCATCCTCATGGTAATGATGGGAACTTTTGCCAGCTACACTGGACTGCCAGGCTGACCAGGGGCCCTTGATTTACGTCGCCCCCTTGACAGCAGGAAGTAGCTACAGAAGAAGAGAACTCCACCCATACTCCCTGCCTGGTGGCCGCCGGTGTCATAAATTTAAAAAAAAACAAAAGGGGGGGTATTCCCCAGGATTAATTAAGGATGGTTATGCTTATGTTAATTATCCAGGAATTTTAAATCATCCCAAATCAGGTTGGGTTGAAGTACTGTATATGTGTTTTTCCAGATTGGAAAATTAAACCCAGAGCACCCGCTCTGGAGAAATGTTTTCTTGTTCTCTCCAGGAAAAGGAGGACCATGTTGGAATTCTGCTCTCCCATGGATATATGGAAAGTAGGACTGCATACGGTAGGAGGCAACCAAGCTTCCTTTCCTTGTTTGCTTTCTAGATTCTTGAGCGTCTCATGGCTCAATGTTTTGCCGTGGCAATACTGCCTACAGCGTCACACAAAGAAACTAAAGGAATTTTGCACCATGCTTCTTCCGTTCCTCTCCCCCTGCTGCTAGACTTGGGGAGTCCCGTTGGAAAGAAAATAGGAGATGAGGGTATTGACACTCAACCCCAATGTTTTATGATAGAAATGTTTAAAAAAGTAAACGCAAAGGTCTAGCACCTTGGCTTCAATGTTTATATAAAAGAATGTTTCACTACTCATGTTTGAGTTGTCACCTACTGTGAACTGCCGGGAATGCCAGTTTCAGCTTCTACCTCACCAGCAAAAAAAGGGCTGATGTCGGCACCTTCCTGCACTTGGCAGAAACCAGCTGAGGATTCCGACTTCTGGACATAGCCAGATGGATGGACCCTTATCTACCCCTCACCCCAGTTTTGTGGAAGGGGCCCCACAGATCTTATGTCAGCATTTGCCCTATGCCCACACATGCCATGTGTTTACAGCATCCCCTGCTCATTGAAAAAACAAAAAGGGGGAGATGTTGGGGATTATTATGGCCTTGGGGAAAGGCTGCCTTTCCACCAGCCTTGGGACAATGGAAGTCCTCCCACCTTCTGGCCTCCACCCCTTTGGAGGTGAACACGTGCGTCCCACCATGATGGGGTTGTCCCGCCCACAAAGGAAGTTTCGTGATGTCACTTGATAGACATGGTCCTTAGCCTATGACTGGCCCTTTGGCCAGCCCCCTTTCTTTCCCGCCATTACTTCTATATAAGTGCCTTTCCCTATTAAAGTTTTGGAGATGCATCCCACCACCGCAGCGTGTCCCTGATGCCTTCTTTTCACCACCGCTCTTGGTAACATGTGAGAGGACTGAGGGGAGAAGAGGCTTCAGCAACCTTTCCTCAACTTAGCACAGGTCCATGGGAGTACGCCTTTGGCCTTCCGCCGGCGGAGGGCAAGGCCGAGTGCTCTTTCATAGATTTTGGGGTTACCATTCTCCCCGTGTGATCGGGGAGAAGGGGATCGTTCAGATCCCGACAAAGAAACAGTGAAGGAAGGAGATGGTGCTAAATGGGTGTACAGTTGTTGGCTGTGACGTAAACACTGATGTAAAACCAGTATGCCATTCGTTATATGTCCATCTAGCTATATTTCTGTGGTAAAACTCCTCACATCTACTGAGTTTTGTCATTGCAGAATTCTGACAAGTATTTGGTCAATTCGTAAGAGGGTACAGATAAGCTCTAGTCCCATTGGTCTCCTTGTTGTTTTTATTGGAAATAAAAACGGGCTTTTGTGGCAAAGATGCCTTGGATTGCAGTTTGAAGCCAGTCCAGGCAGAAAATCCCTCTCAAATTCCATTACCCAATTAACTAGCAAAGAGCCATGCTGGAAGCATGGCTGAAGAGACTTATCTCTAACCAGCCAAATGGTAGAAGTGGAGCTATGAATCAAGTGGTAATGTACAAGCCTCCAGCCAAAGTGCTCAGGGACAGTGTCCAGGCCCTGAGTTCAAACCTCATTAATGCCTACGAGGGCAAGCCATCTCAGCAACAAGTACTAGACCCCTGGGACTCAGCCAGTTCAGGAAACAGGGATCATGGAGCTGAGTAAGGAGAATGATGTCACATCCTAAATGGAATCACTTTATCCCGCCCTTTCAAAATTAATGAGAGCCGGGGGATCAAGCGATAGTAGCTTGTCCATCTAGTGTCCAGACCTGAGTATAAGAAATAGCCAGATTCATCCAATTTTTATTTTGTGCCCTAAGTCCTTCTTTTTGCCTTACTATATTTTTGTCCAGTCCCTGCCTCATAAGACTTCTTCCAGGCTTCATTCAAGGACTGGCATCTACCAACAAGGTCCCCTGCTGCTAGCCTTCTCCAGGAGGGGCCACATTTCTGCCTTTTACCCCTAATGCCAATGCCCCTTGCCAGCAGGAAGCATCCAGAGAGAGTCTTCGTCCTTTTTCATAACTATTAAAGGGCTGCAATGTAAGGTCCCTCCATGGATGGCTCCAAGCAGATGCCCCCCTACCCCCCATTTAGTCTCCACCAGTTGCTATAGTTCTGTTCAATTCTACTCTCAGAAATTTACAAATGAAGTCCAGGACAGTGGAGCTTGAGTGTGAAGAGCTTATTCTGAAGAGCAATACCCTTCTTGAAGCCTGCCACCTCTCTTGATCATGGGTTTTCTCTGTATGTTGTCTAACCTCACTCTTCCCAGGTGGCTTTTTTTCTCAGTGGCTGTGTGTCTAGTTCTTATACCCCATGATATTTAGATGTTTTGGAAGGTGTTTCTTTATTATTCAGGTATCACAGCATTCCAGTTGTGTTAATTCCTAATCTGGTTCTTTCTGCAAAACCTTCTCTCCCAGGGTCATGGGGTTATAGAAACTGGAAGGGGCTACGGAGGAGCCAAGGAAAGATGCTCTAAAGCAATGTCTCCTTTGCATCTGGTTTCCACTCACTAGGTCAAGATGCTGTCCTGGGACCCTGAGGCCTAACTAATTGACTCTTTCACTCTTGCTCTTCAAACCCTAATGTTGACACTCTAACTCTAGGAACTCAAGATGTGATCTTATTTGGAAATAATGTTGCTTATAGATATTATTGGTTGGGATGAAGTTATGCTGGTTTAGGACAGGACCATACTCCAGGATGACTGGTGTCCTTATAAACAAAGAAATTTGTCAGGCACTGGTGGCTCATGCATGTAATCCTAGATACTTAGGAATCTGAGATCTGAGAATTGCAGTTCAATGTCATCCCGGGTTGGGAAGTCTTAAGGCTCTTAACTCCAATTAACCTCTAAAAATCAGAAGTAGAGCTATGGATCAAAGTTGTAGAATGCTAGCCTTGAGCAAAAATACTCAGGGCCAATGTGCAGGCCCTAAGTTCAAACTTCACAACTAACATTAAAAAACAAAACAACCCACCCCATAACCAAAGGCATTTGGGTCCTGGTACATACCATGCAAAGACTAGAGTGATGCTACTAACAAGCCAAGAACTGACAGATGTCAGGACAGAGCCTACAGAGGCTATGTCATCCTGGAAGTGCCTTTATCTGAGACTTCCAGCCCCCAGAACAATGAGACAATGCATTTCTCTTGTGTGAGCCACTCGGTGTGTGATTCTTTGTTTGGTTGGTCCCAGGAAGTGAATATAAGTCTGTTATCATTCCCAACCTCAGCCCTGTCCTGGCAAGAATTGAGAGTGGAGGTGGGGTGGCCTGATCACAAAGGCACCCAGGAGCCTCATCTGTTATCTGTGCTCCCGGTGGAGGGCTCCAGCACCACAGTGCTTTTGGGTTCTCTGAGCATCTTCACCAGAAACTCAGCACTGCACACCCAGCCCGTCTTTATCCCAAGTTCTTCTTCCTCTTGAGCCCACCTCCACTATAGTTGCCTTGTTCTCTCTCACACGATATCTCCCTTTTTTGCACCTCCAATTAAAAAACAGATTTGGATTTTTACCTTCTTTTGGACAGCAATAGAAGCCTGACAGTACCAGGCCCTGGTTATTATACAGCAATAATTGGCCAGGAACATGGGCTGCCCCTAACCCAGAAAATGAGTTCTTAGTTCTGTTTGACATTGGATGCCCAGGCCTAGTGAACACTGGAGTCTGGAACCCTCTTGGCAGTGTGGGGTTAGCCCACCACTCCTCCGACCCCAGGATCTAAATACAGATCATGGGCTCTGAGATGGACTGCTGGCCAGGTTCACACCCTGCCTTTCAGGCTGGGGCCCAGCTGTGGGAAGGCTTCTGAGTCTCCCAGAGCCTCTATTTTCTAAACTATATATGGAGATAATGATGCTGCCACCTCAGAGGGATGTTGAGAGAATTAAATGATTTCATGTGTGTCAGGAGATTTTAGAACCTGATGCATAGCAATCGATGATAAATGTCCATCTGTAGTGTTGTGTGTTCAGGAAAATCTCGTCACCCTTTCCCCACACTGCCATATTTATTTGTCATTAGGGAGCATCTATTTGCTGCTCCAGATTTTCTTTGCTTATCTCTATCCACCTTCCATTCCATACACATATTAAGAAATAGGGCAGTAGTTTACACACACACAGATTCAGGGCTGGCCCGAATGGGAAATTGGGAGCAAAGCTCAGGGGGACGGAACTTGGATGAGCTCTTGGGCTTCTCCTGGCTGCTGAGTCCCCAGTGCTTGCCTGTCTTCTCTGTTGTTTAGGTTCCAGTGACCAAGGGCACAGCTTGGTGACTGGCCTCCTGGGGCCCTGACAGTGGCTGGAGTCTCTCTATTTAGTTACACCATTGAGTATGCAGGTATTTATCCTGCAGGCAAAGAAGGCATCTGGGAATAACTGTGCAACATAAAATCCAGGCACCAGTCAGGTGTTTGTTTAAAACATATTACCTCTGATTTGGGGACACTGGCTAATCCCACACTGAGAGAACACCGAGGACCACCCCCCTCCATGTTGTTTCCCCACCTCGCCACGACTGTGTCCCCTTATAGCTCATTCCTAAGCTGTGCTGGTTCACTCAGCTACATTGTTGAAGTTTCATTAATTTACATAGATTTATTCAACATATCCTGAGTGGCAGATCCATCGCAGTAAGAGACACTGTCCTGCCTGTAAGGCCTGATAGAGTCTTGTGGCCCAGAATGGGTAGAGTGGAGAGTCATGGGTATGTTTATGGGATCCTAGGACAGGGTGGGGACCTGAGGCCATTGAGAGAGGGCGATATTTGTCATCACTCATCTAATGTCCCTATCAGACTGAGTTTTGACAGGCAAAGGATTGTGACTGCCTTTTTATTGTTCCATGTCTCAGCTCACTGGACCTTTGATGGGCAAGGGAAGTGAGTTACATCTGAGCTCAGAACTGAAGGATAAGGAGTTGGTGAAGAGGGAGATGTGTGTGTGTGAGTGAGTGTGTGTGTGTGTGTGTAAGTGTAAGGGTGGGGGACAAGGGTCTAGGTGAGCATCAAGTGGGGATTAGGGAAGGCCAGAAGGGGAGGGAATAGCAGGTCCTCCTTGGGAAGTGGCAGGTGAGTTCTAGCAACTCCTATATTCACTCCATGGTGCAGTACTATCCAAGCACTTCAAGGGGGAGTAGAAGAAAGCTAAAGAGTGATAATGACAGAGTTCGTAATTCCTAAAACAAAGGATAATAAACTGTAACCTCTCTGTAAATCAGTTTGATAATAAAAATTTGAAAAAAAATAAAAAAGAACCAGCAAAAACAAAAAAACAAAGGATAATAGAATTAGATTTCGTGTGCATGTTCTAAGTTGCTGGGAATGGATTGGAAAGGACAGAGTAGCTTGGCAGCTTGGGCAGCAATGGTGGCAGCAGCATCCAGTTACTGACACTGGAGATGGGGAAGTGACTAGGGGTATAGAATGGCCAGGATTTGATGATTAACTGTCCTTAGGGAAGGAAGGAGAGGCATTTGAATGATGCACAGTCCTCAGCAGAATGATATTTATCATGGTTGTGATAAATAACTGGGAACAAGGAGCAATAGAAACATAAACTCCCCCATGGACACACTGAGTTCAAGTCACCTACATGGATTCCAGTAGGCAGCTTCATACATAAACCTTCACCTTGGGCAGATGAGTGGTTGTGGAAATAGAGATGGGCACTCATGGGCTCAGCAGATCAGGATTTTGTAACCTGGAAGTCCACAGATGAGATCAGGAATGCCATGAAGTTTTAAAATGATTGTAACACTGCCTTGTTCCAGAGTTAGTTTGGATCAGTGTGGAAGGGAGGGAGGGAGAGAGGAGAAGAAAGAAAGGAAAGGAGGGAGAGAGGGAGAAAGGACAAAGAAAGAAAGAAAGATTCCCTCAAACAAGCTCTTTTTATTTATTTATTTATTTATTTATTTATTTATTTATTTATTGAACACAAAATTTTTGACAAGGTGTTGTGCAGAAAGGTACAGTTACATAGTAGGGCAGTGTGTACATTTCTTGTGATATCTTACGTCCTGTTTTTCTATCTCTTCTCTAGGTCAGGTAGACATATATACAATATCCAATGTATCAAGAACATATACAGTAGCTACGTGGCCACGCCCAAGAAATTTCGCCTAGGGCTTTAAATGTAATGCCGACATTAGACCATATGTTGACAGTAGTCTTATATGAACGTACGTACATAGCTTTTGAGCTATTGTATTCCCCTGAGAGGTCAATTTTTGACCTTTATATGTTGAGTAATTGTTTGGTTTTAGTTACATACTGTTGGGTCGCTGCCCCAATCCTGTGGGGAATACTATTTGACAAGCAGTTTTTGGTTTCACAGACTTGGTCTCTACTGTCTCTCCGTCTCCCTTTGTTAACAGTCATATAACAGGGAGATCATGCCCCTTTGTTTTCTGTGTTCTAGGCTTGTCTCGCTCAACATTATTTGTTTGAGTTCTGACCATTTCCCTGCGAATAACAATATTTCACCATTCCTAATCGCTATGTAGTATTCCATTGTGTATAAGTACCATACTTTTTTGATCCATTTGTCTGTGGAGGGGCATCTGGGTTGTTTCCATATTTTGGCAATTGTGAATTGTGCTGCGATAAACATGGAAGTACAAATGTCTTTTTGATATCTTGGGGTTTGCTGTTTAGGATAGATGCCTAGGAGTGGTATGGCTGGGTCATAGGGTAGGTCTATATTGAGCTTTTTGAGAAACCTCCATACTGTTCTCCAAAGTGGTTGTACTAATTTGCACTCCCACCAACAGTGGAGAAGGGTTCCTCTTTCCCTGCACCCCCTCCATCATTTGTTGTTGCCTGAGTTCAGAGTATAGGCCATTCTAACTGGGGTGAGGTGGTATCTCAGGGTTGTTTTTATTTGCATTTCCTTTACTAGCAGGGGTGTTGAGCATTTCCTCATGTGTTTCTTTGCCATTTTTATATCTTCTCTTGTGAAGTCTCTCTTTAGCTCCTTTGCCCATTTCCTAATAGGTTTATTGGGCTTGGAGGGGCTTAGTTTTTTGAGTTTTCTGTAGATGACAGATATCAGGCCTTTGTCTGTTGCTGTGCTGGTAAATATCCTTTCCCATATCGTTGGCTGTCTTTCTATTTTGGTGGCTATGATCTTAGCTGTGCAGAAACTTTTTAATTTGTAGTAGTTCCATTTGTCGAGTCTTTCCCCTATTTGTTGTGCCCCTGGGAATATATTCAGGAAGTTCCTTCCTGTGCCTATAAGTTCTAGCGTCTTTCCTACTCTGTCCTTCAGTAGTTTCAAGGATTCAGGTCTGATATTGAGGTCCTTGATCCATTTTGAGTTGATCTTGGTGCATGGCTTGGGTCTACTTTGAGTTTTCTGCGTATGGCTGCCCAGTTCTCCCAGCACCAGTGGTTGAAGAGGCTATGTTTATTCCATTGTATGTCTTTAGCTCCTTTGTCGAATATCAGTTGGCTGTAAGAGTGCGGTTTTATTTCTGGATCTTCAATTCTAAGCCATTGGTCTTCCGATCTGTTTTTATACCAATACCATGCTGTTTTCAAACAAGCTCTTTTATTGTTTCTTTTTTTTTTTTAATTCCCATAGTGGGCCTTGAACGCAGGGCTTCATACTCTTTCCTAAATGCAGATAAGTTTGGAAAATATTTTTAGAAATACCACCTCTCCATCTAAGTAAAAGGAATGTGGAAGCAAGCTAGAAAAGGGGTCTCTCTCTCTCTCTCTTTCTCTCTTTCTGTCATATGTGACAACATAATAAATGCAGACACATTTGGCTTCTATATCCATAAATCTTAAATCTTTGGATTAAACCAATTGTGTATTAAAAATAGTGTTGGGCCTGTGACATTACATCTGTGTTGAACATGAACAGTCCCTTTTTTTTGTCATTATTCCCTAAGCAATCCACTTGGAATTTACATTGCATGAAGTATTATTAATAACCCAGAGATGATTTAAAGTATAGGGGAGCATACGAATGCTCTGCTTTAGGGCCTGATCATCCTTGGACTTGGTATCTGAAGGGTTTGGAATTATTTCCCTTTTGACACCAGGGGCCGACTGTACTTTAGCCTTAGTGAATCATGTGGTCTGTGTTGAAGCTCCCCAGCCTGATAATTGCTAGCATTACATGAGACATAAATGAATGAGCATAGTTGTGTTCCAATAAAACTTTATTTATAAAAATGGCTAATGAGCTTGATTTGGCCTAACAGCCATAGTTTGCTAACCCCTGAGATAAACAATCAATTTACAATAATTACCGCATGTGTCCATTTTATTGGCAAGGCAATAAAAAATAGGAGATTCAATTCTTTGGTAGTGAAAACACATCCTGATTATTTTGGTTTTCAAGTCCATGTTCTTTGCGGCAAAACATGATAGCTGGGCTTCTCCCTCCTAAGGCTTGTGACCTGAAAGAGGAACTCATATGAGTGCCTCATCCTTAAAGATGATAGTAAATGCAGCAAGAATTGTGCACAATGCTTTTGAGACTAAGGCATGAAATGGTGACAGGAGAAATCAGAGTAAGTTTCCTTGTGGAAATAGTTGGAGTTAGCTGTTGAAGGAAGGTATAACTTTTAAGGGGTAGAAATGGAAATCAAAAGATCCATTTAGATGAAGTGAGAACCTCCAGGCAAGTTTAGACAAGCATCTGGAAATCGAACTTCATCTGAACTTCGTGACCTTCTAGGGTGTTAGTGGAGATAAAAATGGATTAGGAAGAATCTTAGGATTAAAAATCTGGACTTGAAAAGGAGAAGCACAGACAGTTTGGGGGTAGGATTGTCACACACACACACACTCACTCCATTCCAGGAATGATTATCTGGTATTGCTGTGCAGAATGTTTTGAGTCAGGAAATAATGGTCAAGGAGAATTCACTCAGCGAGTTATTGCAGTATCTTTGCATGATGAATGAAGCAGAGGAAGCAGGCTGTATGAAGGATGTGATAAGCCATTCACAGGACTTGGAAACATGTAAGTGTGGGTGGAAAAGAAGTATGGCTTTGATAGGAAGAGACGGGATGAAGAACAATACTTGGAAAGCTAGGAGTGGGACAGGTGGTGAGGTTCTATCTTGATCAGAAGTGATGAGGAGAAATGTAAATATTGAAAAGGCAGTTGAAAATGTGGGTGTGGATGGAGTTGGTTGAAAGCCATCATTTATAGGTGCTTGAGCCAAAGAAGAGCTCAAAAGTCTGAGGATGTATAGATAGCTAAGGTTTCCCAGAGGAAGATCCAAGAGATGTAGATTATCAAGGACCAGGAGAGGGACAAGACAGCAAAGTGGAATGTGTGCTTTTGTGGGGGATGGTGAAGTACCAGGATGGAATATTATAGTAGATGCATTAAGGGGTGGAGCTATTTCTAGGTAATTGGATGGCCAGGAAAATTACATGCTATTGGAGGGTAAGGACTACAGTCATTAGTTTCTATGAGGGGTTTCTTTAAATTACTTTTACTATCTAGTAAATATAAATGGAAGTGAAAAGCCTGTACATTATGGATATAATATTTTGGGGATTGTTTTTGATCTTTGACTCTAGATGCAGAATGTAGATAGTAGTGGAACAAAGAGAGAGCCGACTACTTCCCTGAAAGGCCTCTGCATGTGGCAATCACAGGGCCCCCAGGTAGATCCTTATTGCTGATTAGTGTGTGGACCTCCAAGGAGTTTGATATTGAAGCCTAAGAAGGCCAAGAAGGGTCAGTTGAAGTTTGTGTTGTTTTAAAGTTGATTAACTTTTCAGAGCCTAAGTATCACAGATCACCTGGATCTAGTACATCTTGATTTCTCCCAAAGCTTTCCTAAAGAACACTCAGGTTGCAATGTGTTAAGGTGAGATAATAGAGAAGCCACACTTTGAGGGGTCGAATCTTGGAGTCTTTACTAAAAGGCCGGCCACTGCATGGTGGACTCCTGTCTCAAAGACTTATAGCCAGCAAATACACTTCACACAGGAAATAGGCCCAAGAGGAAAGAAATAAAAAAAAAATACCAACAAACCAATTCAGCTCCAGTGGAGAACTGAAGTGGGAGGCCACGGTGGCCGGAGATGAGCCAGGAGACAGGACAGGAACATGGAGACATGTGGCTGATCTTGGCCTTCATAGGGTCAGGTCAGGGGACAGAGTCACAGGAAAACTCCCAGCCCCACATACTGAACTGACAGGTTCAGTAACCTATCAGCCAAGTGCCCGCCCCTGTCTCCAGGGATTCAGGTATGCCCACCACCTTGGGTGGGAGTCGGGGGTGTGTTCACCTTCCCCCATATGAAGGTAAGATACCATTCCTTATGTGGACATCAGGTATAAGCTCAAGTACCAGCAAAACTTTTCTGTCTAGGGAAGACAGGCCTCAACCTTCCATTTTGAGGATACTTAGAGGCTACTCTGGCTGGTGAGTCTAGCCATTTAGGAAGTTAATCAAGGCAGAATCAGCATTCTCCATGAAATGCCTTCCTAAAGCTACTGCATCTGCATTTCTCTGTGGCAAAGCCCGCCTAGCTGACCTTGAGGTAGACATCAGCGTTCCATGAATGGTCTCTCTCACTTCTAGGCTTTACAGCCCTGGGTGGAGAATTCCCTCCAACCAGCAAGAGGCACCAGCATGGGTGTAAGAATTTATTTAGACTCAGCCTCCTTACTTCACCAAGAGGAACATCCCTTCATTCTCTCTGGATTTTAGGATTCTATGTTTGTTTGTTTCTCTGTGTACATGGCCAGCTGTTTGCATCTGAATTGATTCTACTTTTGGCTATGCTGGGGGCCTCCTCTGGCAGGTCAGGTGCCAGCAGGCACAGTTGTTAAGTAACTGCTTCTAGTCATCACAATCCTGGTAAATTTGGAACATATATGAGTCTCAATTGAACCTCTATTGTGTGGAGAAAAAAAGTACCTGATTCTGAAATTTCAAAAGTCACTCACTTGTAGGACTAGGAAGACTGTGTGTTGATTATTGACCCCTCTCATAGAATTCTTTAAAAATTCGTCCAATTGTTGTGCAGTGCTGTGAAAACTTAATTATCTCCTGAGCCTTTTCTAGAACACAAAACAAAAGGAAAGCTTGACTAAGCTCCACACGGAAGTAAATGTTTTACATGGTTACTTTCTTAGATATTAAAAAATCCAAACAGCAACATAAACATCCCAACACCATAAACACAATACTACAATTCATCAAAACAACAAGCCTAACACTAGAGTTTCAGGTGGAAAAGGGTTTACCAATCTATGCTAAAGACTTATTGTAACTAGTATTTTTTTTACACCTTGATTTGTGGCTTCACTGGTATCAAGGTTTTGGTCTCCAATGAATTTTCAAATAATTACAAAAAGTGTCTTGAATAATTTTTTCCCCCTAATGGAAATCTCTCCCTCAACCTCATGGTTAAATGGTTATATTGTTCCTTAATGACCCTAAGGCAGATTCTCTGGAGCTCTTTGGAGATGCGATGTGTTGCTTGTACAGATAGTACCAAAAATCTAACTAGTAAAAAAAAAAGACTTCTTCAGGTGTTTCAGAGCTTCGGTCTTGACTCCTTCAGGTGTGTCAGAGCTTCAGTCTTTGAAATGTTTCCATGTATAGTAATCTACTTTGATCTTACAATAGGCTGTAGGTAACCCATAATTTATCTTATAAATCCTTGTTGCAGATAAACAAATTAGGATTCAGACAGGCCAATGAATTGGGCTTGGATCACTCAGGGTAGAAGGTCAGACTTTTCAGCTCCAAATGTATTAGCCTTGCAATTCGTCTTAGGGTGGCATTGTTTACATTACTGTTGTTGTTGCTGTTGTTTTGCTTTTCGTTTTATTTTATTGTTTTCATTCTTAAGCCCTGCAATGTACAGGCCTTGTATAACACTATGCTGGTTTTTTGAAGTGCATTGATTGTGGAGGGCCCAGAAGTAGAAACCACAGACCTTAAGTGACAGTTGCCCTTATCCGAGGATTGACCTTTATTCAATGGAGGTCTCTTGTTAGAAGGGATGTGTGGAGTTAAAAGGCCTGCCAACTTTTCAGGAGAAAAAAAAGGAAACTCCTGGGGTCTCCACATGGAGAATGATAAGTGACTTGTGGGAAAGAAGTGCTTGCCAATCCTGTGACTGTGTGAGTCTGGGGAGGTGATTTTGCTTGGGGTCCTGTGGGCACGGCTGCCTTGGATGCAAGCTGCTGGCCATCCATGCCTGTAAGTTTTGCATATGAGAAGTCAACCAACTTCTGATGAAGTCGCATCTGTATTATAGATGGACAGGCTTTCTTCCTTGTGTTCCTTCCTTCCAAACAATGTAGTATCAGAACTATATTCATTGCTTTGGCATTATATTGAATCTTAAACATAATGAGATATTTTATTTGGAGCTCCTTCTGTGCAAATGCTATGCTATTTTGGTCTTTGGTAGGGGGTCCTGGTCCCCCATTTCTTCCATCCATTGATGATAAGCGATGGCTTTGATTGTCTTTATAAACAACTTTGTTAGCTCTTTTTTTAGAGAAATCAGTCTCTCAACCAGTCATGGTGGCTTTCCGCACTTGTAAGCATGTACTTTAGTTACACTGAGCCCTGATATTCCTGCAAAATGGAACTTCATGACATTGACAATATCTGAGTCCTCAAGTAGTCTTTAAATATTTTTCACCCTGGAAGCTGGCCCAACAAATAGCTTATTCCTTGCCCTGTACCACTCAGCATATAAATCCTGAGTTCCTGCTGACCAAAGATAACGTAAAGTACAAATCCATAAGCATTTTGTTTCTGTAATTTGGGAGAATGAGATGATGGGTGAAGGAGAATTCCTTGATGAGGGTTCAAAAAAACACTCTAATTGTCCCATGGATTAAGAGAGCTACACTACAGTTTGACTCATTTGCTGAGCACTGGGTCATTATACTGCACTTATAGGCTTTGTCAGACTGCTTTCTTGAGATAATAATTCACACACCAGACACCATGTGAAGTGTATGATTTTTTTGGGGGGGGCACATTATGGTTTTTTTTGTGTATTATTTTTTAAATGAATGCAATATATAAAAAGTACCATCCGTATCATTTTTAATGTACAGTGGCATTCATTACACTCACAAGTTTTTGCATCCTCTATCACTTTCTATTTCTAAAACCTTTAATCATCCCACATTGAAACTCTGTCCATTAAGACAACTGAATGGCGGATTCCATGTACTTTGCTTAATTACCTTCAGGTGTATGTCAGAGCTTTGAGGGAGATTTCATCTTCTCTTCTAGGAGAGATGTCTTCTTTCAGGAGAAATTGACATGGTACCGACCATATAGCAGGTACCCTTAAGAACAGCCTCTGAGAATATTATTAGGGATGTGGGGCCATGAATGGGGACTCTTAAGATCCACATTTGTGGGAGAAGGGAAGGGGGCAGGACTGAGGAGAAGAAGGAGATCTGCTGGGTTGCTGTCATAAAGTTTCATCCTACTTGGTAGAACTATGAGCCTGAGATTCTGAGTCAAATTGCTGTGGTTTGAATGTTCCCTTCCAAAACTCATGTTGAGATTTAATTATGGTATGAATAGGTAGGTAGTATCTTTTGTGGTATGTATGGTTTGATTTCACCTTCTTGGGAGTGGGTTGGTTCTGGGAGCTCCTGATGAAGGTGCACCTCTCCTTCTCTCTGACTCATACACACTGACCCTTCTGCCATGTTGTGCAGATGCTGGGGCAAAAATGCTGTCTATGGACAGGTCATTAAATGTTGCTGCTCATTAGCCCTGCCTTTTCACCTTCAAACATACTGTGGCTGACATCATTGGCACAGAGTAGGAAATGGGTGCTGGAAGTTTCCAAGGTTCTACTGGGCAACACAGATTGAGAATAACAGCTCTCAGTCTTGAAGGGGCATCAGCAGAGTGGTCTGCCATACCTACCATCTTCTCTAATCATCTTAGGTGTTGAATGGTTCTCCTCTTTATCAAATTAAAGACAATTATTCATCACCACAGTGGGAAATGCCCATACCTCAGATTCAGGCTTGAACACAGCTCATTCATCCACTGATCAAGTTCGTATCTATGTTCTTCTAAGCCTTTTCGATGGGTAATGAATGGACAATGCATTTGGGGGTGGGGGGAAGGGGAGCATGTAACAAATCAGTAGGAAAATAGAGAGCATCTCCAAAAGATAAGTCATTCATAATGAAGGAATTCAATCTTTAAACATTTGAAAATATATTATCAAATGAGGACTCTATTTGATTAGTATACTGGCAATAGAGCTCAGTAATGATATTTTAGTACTCAGAAGAGATTTTAATACTCTGAGGAGAGGATAGACTGGTATGGTAGAGTATATGGCGAGATGCATAAGGATTCTTGAAAAGGAAATATCTTGAACTCAAGCCCTTGCATTCACTCTTGTTTGTTTTTCACTTAAGATGGGTAGGTACTCTTCCATTTGAGCCATGCCTCCAGTTTGACTTTTTGGATTTGTCTTCCCGAGCTGCCATTAAATCGTAAAACTCAGATCCCAGTCTCCTGAGTAGTTAGGATTATAGGCATGAGCTGTCAGTGTCAGGTTTAATATCTTCTTCGTCAGTCTTCTTTTTGATAAGTACTGAGTAGAGATGGAACATAGGTTTATGCTAGGCAAGTGCTATGCCCTCTGACACACTAAATCTAACATCGATGCTGAGGAAACCATAGACAAGTATGGAAACCTAATGCAGATGGTGTAATCACTGAGTCTTGCTGACAACAGTACATATGAGGAGTTGCATCAGTGTTTATGAACAGGGTATGGACTAATTAGGTTCTGTCATGTACCTAAGTGCTTTAAACTCTGAGAAATACATAAAATCAGATTTGCATTTTAAATGCCTGGAAGAAAAACATCACATCTTAATAGTAGTAAGCAATGTTATTTCTCCTAAAAGAATTCTAGATAATTCTAGATAAATTATATCTCTAACCTACACATTTTCATAATATACAGATTAAAACACTCCCACATGTTCATTCAATTTGTGAATTTCACACGCACACCTGCACACATACATACACACATATACACACATACACATAGCATAGAGCTTGCATAGTGCCATGTGCCAGTGGTTGATGCCTGTAATCCCAGCTACTCAAGAGGCTGAGACGTGAGGATTTCAATTATAGGCTGGCTGGGAAAGGAGAGTCCATGAGACTCTCATCTCCAATTAACCAAAAAGCCAGACAGCACTTGGGCTCTGATTCAAGCCCCAGTTCATGCACACACACACGTGCGTGTGTGTGCATACACACACACAGAATGCAAACAGGCAGTTCTAGAATTATATACTTCCAAAATTACACACACACACACACACACTTCTTTCTTCTCCCTTTCCCTCCCTCCACCTATTCATCTAGCAGTCTAGAAAAAGGAAAGAACTATAAGCAATTCGTGGTCATTCCCGGAATTTGGGAGTGATGGGTGATTTTGATTTTTTTATGTACTTATACTTTGCAAAGCTTTATACTGAGATTGTATCACCCTTACAATGACAAGGAAGTAATGGTTTCTAATATATCAGTGTTCTTGCCTGACCTAGTTTCCTTCCAGTCTTGCATTCATCTCCTAGGAAGGACCTTCTGGGTTGTATACCTCCCTCCATAGTTGTCTTCCTTCCTTCTTATTAAAATAATCACTCATGTGCTTTACCAGGTTAGGGGCAATCATTCTACTCATGCATTTGTGACTCACTGTACACATTTACTCACTTTATACGCTAATTCTTTTCCTATGTCCAACCTTTCAATAAGACATTTCCAGGCATTGCATGTCAATAATGTATCCCCCAAAATATTGATACTGCATTAAGTCATTCCATATTCACCCTTGGGAAAAGTCTTGGGGCTGTAAGACTTTCCAGACACATGGGATATTCATAACGAGCCATGCTGGCTACCACTTCAGCAGGCAGATGCTCTTCAGGTGAAAAAGCTCACAACCCTTAGGCTCTCCATCCTGCTCTTGCTTAGGCTACACTGGGATGCCCACCTTATATACTTATTGTGGATCTCATTACATTTTCTTGTAAGTGGTTGGCAGTGACCGTCATTTTTAGATCACTGATAGGAAATGTGGTCATATCTACCCAACCCATCTCCACCAGATATGGTCTTCGCCTCTTTGCATTCATGCCCTCCATAAATAGATGAAGATAGAAGTGACCACATGTCATTTCCAAGACTCAATTACAAAAGATGGCAGTTTTCATCTTGGATACCTCCTCTTGGAAAGCATGTAGTGAAGAAAGTCAAGCCATGTACTGGGAGAAGCGCCATCTTGCCATTGCTAATGAAACACAGAAGCTGGCCTGGCAGCCTCATGCATGGGACTGGCAGTAGACATGCCCCTCTGTGTCTTCAGATATTGTCAGCCCAGTTTGATTGAGAGCCCATAAGACCCCAGCCAGAAGTGTCTGTATAATTGCCTTCTAATTCCTGACCCTCAGGAGCCATGCGAGACAATAAATGTACTACAAGTGGAGGGCCAGTGTACTAGAAATGAAAAGATGAAATTGACTTTGAACACAGCATGGACAGTGAGCACTGAGGAATGTGTAGGTAAAAGCTCAACATGCTTTGAATTGGGTCGATTGAAGCTTGTACACTGAGGATGCTGACTGTGAAGCCTAAAGGAAAATGAGAAAGCTCCTCTTGGAAACTGGGAAAAGAATCCTTGCTATGTAGTGGCTATAAATAGACACATATCTCACCTATGTATTTCCACTTTCATAGAAAAAAATTTAAAATGTACCTGATGAACGGGGTAATGTGGTTAGGATTTCTGACCATGGTGTTGAAAATAATTTACAATTACTTTTTTCTAATTGCTAAAAAACAAGGAGGTAAAGCCAGGGGTGGTGCTGTGCCTGTAATCCCAGCATTGCAGAGCTGAGCAGGAAGATAGAGATCTAAAGGCCACCTAGACTATATGGCAGGCTCAAGGACAGCCTTTTCCTGGATCCTTACTTACAATTGTGGAACCAGTGATAAGACAGAAAATGTGGTACATATATACACACAGTAGAATTCTCCACATATGTCAGAAGGAATGATATTGTACCATTCATAAGGAAATAGACAGACTTAGAAAAAATTATATCAAGTGAAATAATCCAAACCCAGAGAAACACAGGTTGCCTGGTTTCCCTCATTTGTGGTTGCTAGAATGTACCTATAAATTTACAAGTAAACACACTGGGTGGTTAAAAAAAGAAATAAATACTCTGGGATATGATAAATTATACAGATCTCTAGACATTCACACCGTGAGACCAAAGGAGGGTGTTCTTAGGACAGGAACACAAAGGTGCAATACCTAGGTACATATGATCATATGAAATAATATTTATCGGAATGAATTCCAGGAAATGGAAACAAGAAGTCTTTATTTGTTGTTCTTTTTTGTTTCCTTTTTCTTTTGTCTTTATTTTTCTGTCTTTGGGAGGGTACAGGGAAGCACAGAAATGGTGGGACAAAGGATGAACAAATGCAGCAGTGGTTCTCAGTAGACACTGTGTTGAAAACGAACTACACAACTTGTGAGAGGGGCTGTGGTGGGAAAACTGGGAGAGAATGAGGGAAGGGGTGACACTGTCCAATGAGAAATATAGTCATAACCTGATCCATGTAATTGTAACCCCTCTGTACATTACTTTTATAATAACAATAATAATAATAATAGACAGAGTACCAACTGAAAACCGAGAGAGAGTTTTATTCTTGGCCAAGACTAGGAGTGAGAGATAAACTTACAAATAAATTTTGCCACACTTCAGAATCAAGAGGGTCCAGACACAGTAACAGAACTGAGGATTCAGGTTAGATATAACATTTCCAAAAGTCATGTTGCCTTACTCATTTTATGGTTCTTTCTAGGCATCACCATGGCGATTGTGAATTGTCTTGGTACTTGAGGGTGTATCATTTAACATGTGATAGGGTTATAATGAAGTCAAAGATCCAACCAGTTCCAGGTAGTCCACCTGAAGAGAGGCTTCTGGTCTACAGGCATCCCATCCTGAAAGACAAACAAGGTTAGGGTGTGGTGGGAATGCAGCTAGGTCACCTAGGCAGTACCCAGGACAACACCAAGCCCTAACTTAGAGGTTGAAGCTCTGAACTTGTTGCTGATGCTGTAATGGAATGGGACTTTGGAACTGGTGTGTATTGTGTGTAGAATGAGGTTCTTTTGGTGCACGAGAGTGAACTATGTAGTAGGCAATGATCCCCGGCCAGTGATCCCCGATGCCTGGCGATCACAGAGTGGCAAATCCCTTCCCTCTCCCCCACTCTACCAAGGTTGGTCTGTGTGCAGTAGCATATGGTAGAAACCATGGCATGCCACTGTGGGGATTAGCTTATTAAAGTCTGCAGCTTCCATTTTGCGCATGCTCTTCCTTGGATCACTCACTGTGGGGAAAGCCCGCTGTCATATGTTAAGGACACTCAGGCAGCCTTGTAAAGGCCCAGATGGTGAAAAACTTCCAGCCAATGGCCATGCAAGTGAGATTTCTTGTATGTGTGCCATCCAATCCCAAGCCTGGCTTTATAAGGCACAGGGTGCCAATGCTGGTCTGGACCCAATACCTGAGAAGCCTAAGATACTATATAGCAAAGAACTGCCACTGGAGTTGCAGACTGCTATCCTTAGAAAGGCCTGCTTTGTAAGATGGGTTCTTGGCTGTCCTCTGGAAATTTGGGTTTAAGGGGAGAGGTCCTTATTTTTCCCTAACAAATAAGAGTAGCTCAGTGTGTATAAACAGTAAACCAAGTTATTGATGCTCTGGGTGTCTGGAGTTGAATATGTTCCAGGCGCAGGGTATATGCATGAGAAGCCCCCAGCCTCTCTTCAGGGCACCAAGTTTGTAGAGAGGTCTCTGGGAGATGACATGTCCCTCAGATTGTCAGAGTGCAATACTGGGGGCACTGAGCCCAGGCTGTGTGATTTCAAGGAGGAAGGACCCTGCAGTCCGGTACTCTGTTCCCTATCCAGCAAAGCAAAAGCTGCTGATTTCACTTTGTACCATATGTTGTAATACATCATGGCTATGAGAACTACTCTTGGAGTCTGAGAATCTTCCTGGCCATCCACGGACCTGAGTGGTTTAGTGCAGCCTTTGCCTACAGAGAATCCCTGAACTAGATCACTGATATTCTCCCAGATTACTGATCCTCAGGAATCAGCCAGTGATAAATATTTGTTATTTTCTCACTGCATTTTTTTTTTTTTTTGGCCAGTCCTGGGCCTTGGACTCAGGGCCTGAGCACTGTCCCTGGCTTCTTTTTGCTCAAGGCTAGCACTCTGCCACTTGGGCCACAGCGCCACTTCTGGCCGTTTTCTGCATATGTGGTGCTGGGAAATCGAACCCAGGGCTTCATTTATAAGAGGCAAAGCACTCTTGCCACTAGCCCATATCCCCAACCCCTTCTCACTGCATTTTAGGATAGGTTATTATGTAGCAAAAGATAACCACTCTAAACAAAGGAATTCTTCCCTTCTTCTTAGCATGTGGCTATGTTTTGGGAAGGATTTGAGTGGGTCTCCTAAAGATTCATTTGCTGGAAGCTGGGGCCCACAGGATGATGTGTTGTGAATGTAGAACCTTTAAGAGGTGGAGCCTATGAGAAGGTAATTGCACTGGTGGGTTCTCAGGAGAGCTGGTTGTTATAAATCAAGGATATTTGTTTTATGATGTGTGGACTGACCTTCCTGTTTCCTTTCACCTCTGTCAAGTTGAGAAGTGGCCACTGGGCCTTTGTCGAGAGCTGGAACCATGCTGTTTGGGGTTGTGAGTCAAATGAACCTTTTTCTATTTTTATGCAACCTCGAGTATTTTCTTATAGCAACACCAAGTGAGCAATGTCATTTATTGAATGGGTTGAGAGTATTTTCTTGCCTGTGAAGAATTTTGTAGTCTTTTTGGTTCCTCTGGTTCCTTGGCTGAAGAAATCTATATCTTCGCTTGGTGTTGTGAAGAGGGCTTGCCATCCTTTTCTTTCTTTTAGTCTGGAAGAACCAGTCCCAGAAGCAGTAACCTGCCCCAAAGCTAGCATTTCCACTACATTCTTAACTGAATGAGATCCATGGTTGTAAGGATCAGGGTATGTCTGTGCCTCTTATCTGTCACTTTCTTCTCAGTTCTCCTGATTTTTTTCCCCTCCTCTCTTCTACTGGTAGTGATACCTACTCATCTCATTGAGATACAGACTTCTTTCTGATGAAAAATTGATTACCAAGTGTTTCAGGGACTTATAAGATATTTATATTTCCTCATTGACTCCCGCTGCTTAGTTTATCCTGTGAGCACCTTGAGGAAAGTTCAGACAAACAAACTTTCTTTTTTACATTGCACCCTACATTCCCCACTTCTGCAAATTATCTTATATACAAAGATAGGGACTTTTCAGGTGAAGATGACTTTATTGTGACTTGACATATTATTGTTGTTGTTAGTTGCAGCACTTGGTTTGAAACCAGGGCCTTGTGTTTAAAGGTTGGTACTTTACCATCTGAGCCATTCTCCCATACCTTTTTGCTTAAGTTCCTTTTTTTTTTTGTCCTGTTGATACTGGGGTTTAGATCAGGACCTAGCACTCATGATCAGCTTAGTCACTCATAGCTGGTGCTCTACCACTTGAGATAACCATCCTGACATCAGGAAAAGGTTTGCTTTGAATCACAGTTTCAGGAGGTCCAGTCTATAGTTGCTTGGCCTTATTGCTTTGGGCCTGTGGCAGCACAGAAACTCATGGTCAGAGTGCATTATGGAGGCCTGTTTACTTCATGGCAGTTGGGGAACCAAAGGAAGAAAGAAGAGGGGCCAGGGTCATGAAATCCCCTGCATAGGCCTGCCACCAATGACCTAACTTCCTTCCCATAGGCCTCACCTCTTAAAGCTTCTACCCTTTTCACTTGGTAGAACAAGTTTTTGTAGTGAGGAAGAGTTCTCACTGGAACTTTACTCTTCCTCAACCCTTTACTAGCTGGTTTGTTGAGAAGAGTAAATGAGTTAAAAAGCTGAAAGCAATCAGTAATCCATAGGGTCATGTAAGCAAACATTGCAATAGCAATCACTCTGAAGCCATTTTCCCTGTCCAGTAAACTTGTTAATCATTATATCACACATGTAAGATAATATGCACATTATATATTGTTTTTATCAGTCCTTGCATCAGCGAACCACAAACACAGCAATCTCAGTACGTGGTCATTCCTGCAGAAAATATGAAATCTTACAGATTTCAAAGGCAAAAAAGACTAATTCTGTAGAAAGAATTATGTTATCAACAATGAAGAAATGACAGTCTATTAGAACCTTATCTTTCATATATATATATATATATATATATATATATATACACACATATATATGAATACATACATATATGAATACACACTCACACACAATGTACATAAGGCTTGATGCAGGCCCTGATGTGCTGTTTCAACTATTTCCTGGTCCAACTCTTCACCACAGTAGATACTCAATAAATAAACACCAATAAATGTTCATGAACACACATGCCTATGCTCTGTGGAATACACCGCATTGTATGTTGTAAGTAGACTGATGGCTTTGTTTGCTGGACTCACAAGGAGCAATAGAATTTTCGGCTGCAAGGCGGGATGCAGCCTTTCAGGCTCCTCTCCCGATTTATGGCTTCTGAGGGTGAGCAGATTGTGGAGCGAGGCTGAGGCTGTGCTCAACCAGAGCACACACCGTGACCTCAGGGTCTTTAATTCCTTCATTCGTCCCTGGTGTATATTCTGTCCTGATTGTAGCTGCTGGATCTCATCTCACTGTGAAAAATGTTTCCTCTCTGCTGACCCATGGGGCTCAGTGTTTGATTAACAAGTTTCCCATTTTCTGTGAGAAATACCTAGGTAAGTCCCCCTTGGTTGAGGCAAGGATCTGCAATAATTCACAACCACCCCATGCGGCCTTTCACTGAGTGACATACTCTTTGTAAGGATGCTGTGTCATTTAGAATACAGGTGGCCACATCTATTCCCAGGCTACTCAGCACAGTGTGTGGGCTCTGATAAAAGATAACATGATTGTCATGACAGAGAGACTCTTGGCACTGATGAACCACTATAAAATCAGACTTGGAATAAATAGATTTGTTCTTTTCAAAGTAGTGACCTTGAAGTGGATGATATTCTTTGACTCTTCTACTGATAGGGCTATGACCCAAAATGTTTCTGGGATCCAAGTTTTTGAGTTGCCCTCAGAGTCTGAAGCACAGATCTGTGAAGGTGTTTTTTTTGTTGTTGTTGTTTTGTTTTGGTTTTTTTTTTGCCAGTTCTGGGCCTTGGAATCAGGGCCTGAGCACTGTCCCTGGCTTCTTTTTGCTCAAAGCTAGCTCTCTACCACTTGAGCCACAGCACCAATTCTGGCCATTTTCTATATATGTGGTGCTGAAGAATCAAACCCAGGGCTTCATTTATGTAAGGCAAGCACTCTTGCCACTAAGCCATATTCCCAGCCCTCTGTGAAGGTTCTTGAGTCTGACAAAGGTAGTGTTTGTAGAAGGCTTGGGTCTGAGGAAGGAATGGAGAAGGACTCATACCTTTCCAGCCCTGGGGTAAGCCAACAGGGCTTGGCTTGGTCCCAGGGCTGCATCCTTCTAGAAGACTTCATTAAGTTATGAGAATTGTGCATTTTTCTTCCAAGCATGATCTCTTTTTAAAAGAATGGGGTTGATGAGGGCATCCTACAGAACATGGTCCTATAATGACTGCCAGGCCTCTGTCCAGCACCAACATGAAGCAGGTGCTGGTATTCCTTTATCTATACATTTGTGTTTCTCATCTTCCTGTTTTTTCTTTAGAAGAAAGCATTTTAGATACTACTAATGCTCTACCTCACTTCCATGCTCATCTCTGTATTTATACCTTAGCCTTAGGAAGTTTTTGAACTATCGGTATGAGTTGTATTATCTTGTATCCTATGCCTCCTCCTAAGCTGTTGTATGCTTCTTTCCTATCCTTGTCGTTTCGCTTTCATTGTTCTATAATATTCCACTGTAAGAATAAGTCTGTTTATTCACCTCTTCACCTAAGAGGTTATGATGACTACTTCTTCCCCCCTGCTATAACAGAGAGTGGTGCAGTAAAGGTGTGTGTGGATGGGTGTCCGGCAGCCCCTTGGAGAAATTGCTGTGTTCTAACAATATGCACGTCTTCCATTCAGTGGGTGTTTCCAAGCTACTCTCCAAAGCTTTGTCACTATGTTGCCACCAGCAATTACTGTGTCTCCACAGTCTCTTGGTGTAGCCAGTTTTTCATTTGGTTAATCTGACTGCTCTGGAAGTGCACCTCCTCACCTTCCTTAGTTCTTCTCGCTCATTAGTGTGGTGTCGCATCACTTCATACTCACTGGCTGCCGAAAGCCTGTCCATGTCTACCTCTTTTCTATGCTCATCGAACTTTTATTAACAATGTACAAGAATCATCTATAATATGCACATTATCATTACATT
The DNA here is from genome assembly GCF_023159225.1 of Perognathus longimembris pacificus. Classification (NCBI taxonomy): domain Eukaryota; kingdom Metazoa; phylum Chordata; class Mammalia; order Rodentia; family Heteromyidae; genus Perognathus; species Perognathus longimembris. The sequence continues at coordinate 80,957 of NW_025961303.1, read as the reverse complement.
GTACTAGGCATTTTAATTTGTTGTCAGTGTCTTGCCACTGTCTGGGGGTACATTGCTAGTGGGCTGTGGTGTCACTTGTGGAGAGGCAGTGCTAATTCTCATAGATTCATATTCACCCTCTCCATGGTATAGACTTTGGGGCATGTAGTGTGGAAATTGGGCTTCACCTCAATGTCATAAAATATGGTCACCTGGCTGGCTCCCACGTCTCAGCGCCTGGAATCCTAGCTACTCAGAAGGCTGAGATCTGAGGATTCCATTTTGAACCCAGGCCAGGTACGAAAGTCTGTGAGAGTCCTATCTCCATTTAACCAGCAAAAAGCCAGAAGGGGAGTTATGGCTCAAATGTTATAGTGCTAGCCTTAACTCAAAAAGCTCAAGGATAATGCTCATGCCTTGAGTTCAAGCCCCAAGACTAGTACATGTGTGTGCATACACAAATACACACATACAAGTTACCTATACATTCTTTTAAAAGTTTTGAATTGTAAGCTGGGTGCTATTGGCTCCCACCTGTAACCCTAGCTATTCAGGAGGCTGATATCTAAAGATTCCAGATTGAAGCCAGCCTAGGCAGGAAAGTCCATGAGACTCTAATCTTCACTTAACCATCAGAATTATGGAAGTGTTGCTGTGGCTCAAAGTAGTAGAGCACTAGGCTCAAATGCAAAAGCTTAGGGACAGCATCCAGGCCCTGAGTTCCAGCCCCACAACTGACAAGAAAATGTTTGAAATGGAAAATGTTTCACAGTTACCTAGGATTGATTTTGTATACAAGTAATGCTGGAACTCTTTTTCAAATAAATTTCCAGTTGCATTATATGTAAAGTCTTTCCTGCACTGCTATATTCCATATGCTCGCATGTGTGGATATTCTGTCTCTGCAGACAGAATTTTGCTATGTTCCCAGATTGACCTTCAATTTACCATCCTCCTGCTTCAGCTTCTTCTTTCTTTCTTTTTTTTTTTTTTTAATCAGGCATGTCTGTTTTATTTTCCTTTAGGTAATATTTTTTGGAAAATTACATTTGCAAAGAATCAGCCCTTACAAACAGAGATAATCTTTCAAAAAAATAAAACCCAGCATCTGGATTCTCAAAACTCACAAAACAGTTGGAACTATCCGGTGACCAGCCAGGACCACGTCACAGGTGATCAGCTGTAGCTCAGCTCGGTAGCAGATCCCAGCCCTGAAGACAACCAGAGACTGCCAGCACTGACAACTCTCTTATTGCTCAGTTATACAGAATACATTTTCTTTGGCAACTTCATCAGTTCACATCACAGGACAACTACAAAGGTTTGGAATAACTTAGTATTTAAAATGTCATTGTAATTATTTAAATGTAACTTCTATAGATGCTAGAGTAAGAAAGCCTTCAAACATGCCTCATAACTTCATTCCCCTTCCCCCCAAAAAAACACAGAAAAACTCTGCTAAATAATCACTACTAAAAGATTTTTAGCTCCATATACAAGTATACAATGCAACTCATCTTTACCAGTGAAAAATATTACAACATTATCTCCAAATGCTCATCACATCTTCTGTGATAAAGGACAAAAAAAGGAGTACCTAAGTACCCTCTCAGTTTTTCTAGAAGGCTGTTACATACAAATTCAAATTGGCCCAAAAGTTGCCAGAACTATACGAATTCTCACTATTAACAGCTCAAAATTTACACTTAAAAAATACCAATAGTTCCTTAATTCTCGATCTATGAATTAAGCCTATCTTGGAAGCTTGGCACAGTACTACCAAGAAATTTATAAACAGGAAGCTCAAGTCCAGAAGTTTAACTAAGAAATTTTTTTCTCTAAAAAATAAAAACCCCACTAAAAACTACAACTCCAAAGTTCACACACTGTAAGCTAAAACAGGTCTGACAGAAAGTGCAATCTGAGACATAGTGATATAATAGATAAGCAACAAAAGTTAGCAAAAACTTCACAAAGACACAAATGGGTAAACACTTGAATGCAAACTTTCAGAAACACTAAGAAACGACTCATTTGGGTAATTTTATATACAGTTTGTATACAGCTTAAAACAGTACAACTGAAAACATCTGTATGTAAAAGCCACACCAAAGTCAAACGAAACACCAAGTAACAGTCTTCGAAGCTGTCACAGGAGAATAGCTGGCAGGTATTACCCTAAGACACACCCTCTTCCTGATCTATCATTTCTGTTTTAACTGAAAACACATCTGCCAGCATATGCTTTGGTATCTCTGAGCCCAGGACTTTCAGGGCATAACAAGCATTCTCCACTTTGGCCAGACTCTGTTTCAAGGTGTACAGCTTCTTAGAAACCTCATAAGGACCAGTGTTGCCAATGAATGAGAACCCATCATAAACCTGGCGCAAAAACTGGCTCACTTCAAAGGGCGAGTCGATGTCCCTGTTCCCCACGCTGTTAATGCACATGCGCATCAGCTCTCCCGTCAGGTCGGCCACTCCCAGCAGGTAGTCCACAGGCCTAACTTTCAGGCTCCAAGTGACTGGCTGCTTCATCTGGGCATCTGAGGTGGGAGTTTTGTTTTCTTTCCCACTGTCTTCAGTTGTAAATATCAACTGCTTATTAATTTCTTCCATACTGATTAATGAACGTGTTTTGATGAAGTGTTGAAAAGAGACAGCTTCCACATATTCCTGCAGCCCTGTGGTAATGGCTCGATGGAATTGATGCATGTCTTCTCCTGATAGCTCTTGGGCTACCTGCAGTATTTTTTGTCTGACACCATCCAACTTAATTTCTGATTCAGCCAATATTTCTTCCATATCAGGAGCACTGGTAATCCTATGGAGGAGAAAAATTGTCCTTTTACTTTCAACAGTTATGTCCCGGCCTAGTTTCACAAGTCTCTCGTATTTGTCATGCCTTGCATCCAGTTCCAGCTGAAATGATTTGAAGGCCAACACCACCAGGGAGGACGAGTTAACGTCCTTCGCCTCTCGCCTCTGGCTGTGCGGGAAGTTGTCATGCTTCCTCTTCCGGAACCCTCCTTCTTTGCCGCTCATGTCGGCCGCACTTTCCCCCAGGCACACCGAGTCCGAAGAATGCCAGGCGGGCGGAGGGCGGCGTCGGGCAGCGTCGGGCCGACCCACCAGCGAGCTGCCCCGGGAGGCAGGAGGCGGGTGACGCACGCCGGAAGCCGTCCGCGATGCTCCCTCAGCCTCGCACACTTCCGGCCTCCGGCACACGCCTGCAGCACCGCTCATTTCTGGCGCGGCAGCCGGCGTGCTCCCTGGGTCGCGCCTGCTTCAGCTTCTTGCATGCTGGGATTGCAGACTTGTGCTACCATGGTTGAGTCAGTTATGTATGTGCTTGTTAATGGTGTGTTTCTGGCTTGGTCTAGTTTTCATCCATTTTAACTACTTTTGGCTGATGGTTTGGGTAGTGGAATTGCAACTTATTTTTCTCCTTCAGATTTGTTGTGGCTATTCCAGTCTTGATGAACTTCCAAATGTGTTTCTGGAGCATGGAAGCCCTCTTGGCCATTTATTGGGGTCATGGGGATGCTTTTAGGTGCATTCTTTCTTCAAATCTGTCGGAAAGATTTCATGTGTTTTTTTCACTACACTTTTCTTGTATAGTTTTGTTAAAGTTATCTTTATTCCTCATGGCTCCTTTTATTGTGTCTTTTCTGTTTCTCTTGTTGGTGAAGAGCGACTTCATTTGTCTTTATATATTTTACTCAGCTGTCATTCACTCTCATGGTTTATCTGTAGATACTCTTAAAAATTATGCACTTGTATACATATATATGTACATCTATATAACTATATCTGTTACTCTAAAAATGAGAGGCCTTTTTGCTCTTATTTTTCTTTTGTTGCTGGTCCTAGGGCTTGAGCTCAGGGCCTGGGCACTGTTCTGGAGCTTTTGTGCTGGAGGCTAGCACTCCATCACTTGTGCTACAGCTCCACTTCTGACTTTTTGTGATTAATGGGAAATAAGAGTCTCATGGACATTATTGCCTGGTCTGGCTTTGAACCTCAGATCTCAGCCTCCTGAGGAGCTAGGATTATAGGCATGTGCCACTGGCACCTGGATTCTTCCTTCTGTTTTATTTTTTGTTAGGTCCAAACCAGGACTTGAACTTAGTATCTGATATGCTTATTGGGTAGCACTCTACAAACTGAGCCAGGCCTCCAGTCCTGAGAGGCCTTTTTAAAAGTCCTATGTCTTATTTTTCCTGTCTTCATGTATTAATATAGACTTTTATTATACCCTTTGGGATTTTTTGTTGTCAGTCACAGAACTTGAACTCAGAGCCTGGATGCTGTCCCTGAGTTCTTTTGCTCAAGGTTAGTGCTCTACCACCATTTCCTGATTTCTGGTGGTTAATTCGAGATGAGAGTCTTAAGAACCTTCCTGCCCAGGCTGGCTTCGACCCATGATCCTCATAGCTCAGCCTCCTGAGTAGCTAGGATTATAGGCATGAGCCACTAGCATTTGACTGGCCCTTTCTTTTGTTTTATTGAGGCATATCAATTCCCATACTGTCCATAGATCCTTTTGCATTACAGTGGCAGAGTTGTATAGACTTACATAGTAAGCAAAGTTTAAAGGATTTGCCATTAAGCCCTTTACAAAATGTTTGCTTCAACCATCCACATAATGAGATTGAGCAGAGTCACTGTTGGTAACTCTTCTTGGTTTACTCCTGGCATTAAAATGAGTTTATCAAAGTGCATCATCAAGACCAATGCTAACATATTAATTAGGTTAAGAAAATGTCCTTTTAGTCCTAGATTTATAAGATATAGTTTTTGTTTTACTATTTAAAAAATAGGGAATAAGTGTTGGCTCCTAGCAATTTTGGCACCTTAAGGAGATTAGCTTTAGTCTCATTTCAAACATATTTCATTAAATTCTCTTCTAAATTGTTCTATCGTTTCCAGTTCTTGGTAGCAGCATCCCGCTGTTCACCAGAGTGCCTTTGTAGTATGAGGTTGTAATGGGTCTGACTTTTCCTGGGGACTTGTCCACAGTGGGGTTTGTGGGAATTCTGCTCCAGCTTTTCCCATGATCCTCATTGACCTGGGACCCATTTTTATGTTAATTCATCAAACTTGGCATTTCTGGGCCGTGAAAACAGCCTAAGTTGATAACCCTCAAATGTTCCAAAGTTAATGGTCCAGAGTTTAAATTGTGTAGGGAAACTGTTTGTTTTCTTTCCTTGAAGACAGACAGACAGACAACAGACTGATAGGCAGATGACAGACAGGCCCATGACCTGATCTGCTGGGAGACATTTCTGAACCTCTTTTTCCTGGGGCTGCTGCTTTTTGAGAGGCTTCACTTGGGACAGCAGCCTTTGGCCTTGGGTAGGCTGCATAGGCTTTGCCTCTCTTGCCTACCTACTGGGAGATGCTTACTTCCGGTCCTCTATTCATCCTGGCTCCCTTCTTTCCCTTCCCATGGCTCACTCCTTAAGGACAGAATTCACAGGCAATTCCATGCTTACTTCTAGTTTTTAGTTGTTCCTGGGCTTCCTGTGCCTGTTAATATCGCCTTTACTTGCAAGTTCAGTTGTGAATTTAAAAAGATGATATATGGCTAGGTGCTAGTGGCTCACATCTGTTATCCTGGCTGCTCAGGAGGCTGAGATCTGAGGATCACAGTTTGCAACTAGCCCAGGCAGGAAAGTTCTTGAGACTCTCATCTCTAATTAGCCACACAAAAACTAGAGGTAGAGCTGTGACTTCAGTGATAGAACATTAGTCTTAAGGAAAAAAAAAATCAGAGACAGTGTCCAGGCCCTGAGTTCAAGCCCCAGGACTAGCACACAAAAAAAGAGATAGGTTCAGGGACTTGTAGCAAGTGTGTGGTTTGTGTCTTCTGAGCTCACTGTCTTGCAGCAAGGAGAGGATGTCCTCTAAAAGTAGTTTTGATATTCAAAAAACAGATGCAAACTTATTAGTCTCACCTGGTAATTCTGAAATATGGTAATGGTAATGATTATGCTTCTCTGGGAGAATTTACAATTTTGCATGGTTTTCAATTCAAGAAGAAGCTGAAAGCGGTGTTTAAGGGGCATTCAATGCTTGAAAATAAAATGCAGATACATAGCAGGGTGCCAATGACTCATGCCTAGCATCCTTGCTACTCTGGAAGCTCAGATGTGAGGATCATGGTTTGACACCAGCTTGGGCAGGAAAGTCCATGAGACTCTTATCTCCCACTCAACACGGAAAAGCCTGATGTGGAGCTATGGCTCAAGTAATAGAATGCTGGCTTTGAGCGGAAACAGCTAAGGGACAGCATCCAGGCCCTGAGTTCAAGCCCTAGTACAGACACAAAACAAATACTCACAGGTACACCACTAGCCTTTTCTTCTGAGCAAGTAGAGCTGCAAGGAATTCCTAGGCTGGCAAGGTGTGTGGGATAGATCTGTCCATCCCTTGTCTATTGCCTGTGTTCAGAATACATGGGCAGGCCTGGGGCTGGCGGAGGCTTGCAGGGAGCTGAACTTTCATGTCTTCTCTTGATTTTTTTGCTCATACTCTGAAATCAAGGCAACTCTTCCATGAAAATACAGCCAGGGGTCATTATAGTTTTTGATTAGTGCCAGAATGGCTGCCATTTTAATCTCTGTTAATGGTTGAGAGGAGGCTCTATGGGACTTTGCCATGGCTCATGCTTGTTTCCAATCTAATCTAGCAGCATCTTAATTTGGATTGAAAGACAGCCTTGGGAATTTTTGCTCAGTGCTTTTCAGAGTGTTCTGGAATGACACGTTACCTGATGCTACCTGAGGGAGGGTACTTGGGCAGTCATGGCTTCTTGGAGTCCTGATCTACCCATGAGAGCGCCAGAAGTGCCAGGCTGTGATTCCACCACAGTCCTGTGTGACTATGGAGCTGTGCACATGACTGCAGAGAGCCTTCTTGGTATACAGTAGGCACATTTGCGGAGGAGCTGATCCAGCTAACCAGTCTATCTGGAGCAGAAATTACAAGCCTGCTAATTAGAGTGATGTTCAGCTTCCAGCTAAGCGCTAGGCACTTGTGGACTTTGCCAGAGTCTGGACTTCTGAATGGTTTGACAAGAGGAAAGGAAAGGAATAGGCCAAAGAGGCCATCTCAGGGCAATTGCTTACAATCAGAACCGGACATAGCCCAAGGACCTGCTTCTTCCTTTGCCAGAAAAATGCTCATTCTTCCCCTTTCATGACTGCACCCTTGTTCCAGTATTGACTATTTTCATTTTTCTTTTGTTTTCTGGCCTAGTACTCTGCACAAACCCAGGGCTCCATAGTCTGAGATATGCCCTCCCCAGTTGGCACAGTTTTCTAACCTCTATGACCCAACTGCTCTGTTAATTGTCCTTCCTCTTTCCATGCAGTTCTGTGACTATTCTCCAGTATTCAATAATCCCTTGCTGTCTAGTGTTCTCTCTCTTTCTCTCTTTTTACTAATTGTAAAGAGATATTCACTAATGTTAATATTTATTGAACATATGTCATCATCATGTGCCAGGCCCATTTAAAGCATTTTAATAACAGTAGCTGATATTTATTAAGCACCCACTGTATGCCAAGTACTGTTTTTGGTACAGGGAATGTGAATTAGTTGACACAGTGACTGCTTCTCTCCAATCATGTTTATCTAAGGGACCGGTGGAATCCATCAGTAGACAAACCCCAGGCGGTGTCAAGAAGGGACATGTGGAAGGCTTGTGGAAAGAGGGGCTGCCTGTCTGCTATGTGACTCCTCAGGCCTCCTTATCATTCACTCACAGTTCCACTTTTGTCCAGAGCCCAGCTCAAGTCCTGCACCTGCACTATGACCCTTCTCTCCTTTTTTTTACATTCTTTTGAGATATTGGTGATAGCCAGCCATTCCTGTCCATTGCCTTTGTGGAAGGGAAATGTATACGTTGTAGGCCACTTCACCATTGCATTCTAGGACCCACAGTTGGAGCATTTGACACTGACTCCTCACAAGAGCTTTACTCTTTCCACTTAAAGAGGAGGAAACAGACTTTCTGAAGGTTACATCTGGTAAGTGACTGAGCCAGGATTTGAACTCAGGTCCTGTAGAATCCACAAGCTTCTCTTTGCCACTAGCCCAATCCTCTCCAGTATGGTCAGGACCCTGCTTTGATCTTTCAATCCTGCTTCTTGTTCCCCATAGGGACATTGGTCATACTTCACATAGCTTCTGGTTTTCTCCTTTGACTACTCTTGCAGGTGTTGTGTAGGTGAACATAGCTATGCCTATGCACACAAGGTAAGCATTTTTTTTTACATTCCCTCTCCTTAAGTACTCTTGCTGAATGCCCCAGGTTGGACCAGACCTGAGCACATGAAGCCTCTACTCTTCAGTAGAGGGGTGTCTTGGTGTAGAGGCCAATCCTCACATCAGAGCACAGCCCTGGCCACCCTCTGAGCACCCATGGCTCCTCTAGTCCTTCCTACCATCTTGCCGGCCTCATGAGTTCCCTTAGTGCATGCAGTCCAAGCTGCTGAGAAAACCTACACATCTAAAAATAGACCCAACTTTTTATAAGTGATGGTCTTGAGAGACACGAAACTTATTTCACTAGATCTTTCCAGGGCTCAGAACACATTTGATAGAGCTCCTTTTTCTAAATTGCGTTCCGGCTACCCGAGAAAGTCAATTTTCTTTTTTAATAGCTGCACGTCATTTCTGGACTCACAATGGCCTAAACCCAGTCCTGTTGCCCATCAGAGTCATCAATAGGGACTCCATTTAAAATTCATCTCTTTTCCTAGTCTGTCTATCCTCGGGGGATTAAAACTAGAGAGTCACTAAGGTGCGCACAGGAAATTGTGGAGGAAGAATTCTGAAATTTTCAGAATGTCACAGTTGATCCTGGGAGCCCAGTGGGCTAGCATGCTCCCCTTTGAACTTAATCTGCTACCCCTCAGCTCTCTGCATCTTAGCAGAAAGAAGGGAATTTCATGAGAATAAAAAAGGAAGTATTTGTAGACAGAGAAGGGAATGAGTACCGTGCCCTCCCTAATGATTGAGTGGGAACATTTCATTTTAGAAATGGAAGGAGGCTGGTCTACTACAGCTGGGAAGATGGATGATCGAAGCGAGAGGGGGAAGGTGTAAAGGAAGGACATTTCTTCCCAAATATCGTCCTTCTGGTGAGGGAGAGAGTCTACAGACAGGGAAGGTGAGTTGCTAAGGGCATGGTCTAAGCTAGAACAAGAACTTGGTCTTTATTTTTCTCTCATCAGCTTTGCTCAAACATTCAGTTGACAGTGGTACGTGGAGAACTGTCACTGAGTTTTCTTCTGCTTTGTATATCTAGCATGGAGTTCTAGCTCTGCCACATAAGGATTAGGTGAATGTTAATTCACCTATTAAATTCACCCATTAAATTCACTCATTAAATATGGGTGCCAGGAGAGGTTGGGAAGCCGGCTTGTTAATGACTGTCATTCCCATAGTGACCACCAGGTGGTGCACTCTTAGAGCAGGAGCAAATGTCTTCAGAGATGGAGAATGGCGGGACCCAGGGTAGCAGAAAATTCAGAAGCGTGGTTGCTGCTGACTTTCTTTATTTAGGTCAGGTTCACAGGAGAACCAAAGGAATCCTTCTGGGTGGTTTTCATTCTTAATGAAAGTGTTAGGCTTGAAAGTTCTAGGCCAGGCCAGTGGTGTTTAAAGGGGTTCCTATGTGTCTTTTCTGCTCACGTTCTGTCTTCCACTAGAATGTACCTCTTATAGTTTCTCCATTTCCTCTGTAGTTCCTCTCAGTAGTGCCATGTATAGATTGGTCCATTACCTTGTGTGGATCACAGTATTGGGTCCCTCTGTGTAGATTTGTGCTCTAAAGAAAATATTTCAGTGGGCTTAGGAAACTTCTCCACAGCAACACAGATAGCTGAGTGGCAGAGAGAGAGAGGGGGGAAGATATACAGGCAGATAGGAAGGCAGGCAGGCAGGAAGGCAGGCAGGTAGGCAGAGACAGAGAGGAAGAAGAAAGAGGAGGAGGAAGGGAGGGGAGAGGGAGAAGAAAAGACAGCACTCATACCCAGGCCTACCACATCCACAGGTCATGCTGTTTTGATTTATGCAGTGTATAGTTGAATGTGTCTGTGTTGATGAGATCCAGGGACAGTAGTAAAGCAAAATCCAGGTAACCAAAGCCACATCATATAGAGGGAGTACAACCATCTCTGGGATGTTCACAGCCATTTGCAAAGGTATACTCAGCCCAAGGCTTCTTGGTGTCCATAACCCTAATTTAAAGGTAGTAGAGATTCTGATTGCTCCAAGCTGAGGATGGAGATGCTGGATGAAACTGTGTGATGGTGTGTGTGTGGGGGGGGGGGTGATGGTGTGTGTGTGTGCACATGTGCTTATGTGTGTGTTTTAGAGAAAGTGAGTTAACCCTACATAGGCCTGGGATACTGTCATTCTTGCCAAGACTGGACTTTGGAAACAGAGCAGATGAACTTTATCCTGAACCCTAGAAACCTCTTTCCACACAGGCCTAATCGGCATCCCAGTCTCATCTTCAAAATGTCTTCTATCCTGTGTCTTTGTGTTTCAGGTTTCAGTTATTTGATAGGTCACAATGAATTGTACGGGGTTAATAAAATAAATAGATCGACACACTGATTTAATAAATAGCATTTCTTTGGGGAGAAAATGACTTAGCTTAGTTAACATCTGCAGAAGATCTTGATGTTGAGGTATCAGGAATGATTAGCAGCTGGGAGGTTGAAGGAGGCAGCAGTTTGGATTGTGATGGGAGCTATCGCTAAAAGTAAGTTGGAGGGAAGGGGATCAAGGGAACTTACGGTTAAAAAAAAAACAATACCTTGTAATGATGATACAGATCAAGATGCCCTGTACACATAAACTGATTTGTTATATGGTAAAATAAATAACCTAAAATTAAGGTAAGTAAGGGAAGAAGTGGGTTGGGAGGGGTTGAATGAGGCTATTGAAAAGGGTGACATGGATTAAAATGCCCTGTATTCATAAACTGTTTTGGTGAATGGTAATGGCACTGTACAACTACTTACAGAGAGTAAGAATATATCTTTAGGGGCTGGGGATGTGGCTTAGCGGTAGAGTACCTGCCTAACATGCATGAAGTGTTGGGTTCAATTCCTCAGTATTACATAAACAGATAAAGCTGGAAGTGGTGCTGTAACTCAAGTGGTAAGAGTGCTAGGCTTGAGCAAAAGAAGTTCAGGCACAGTTCCCAGGTCCTAAGTTCAAGCCCCAGGCCTGGGAAAAATAAGAATACCCTTTTTTTTTTTTTTTCAAATTTTTATTATCAAACTGATGTACAGAGAGGATACAGTTTCATACGTTAGACATTGGATACATGTCTTATACTGTTTGTTACCTTGTCCCTCATGTCCCTCTCCCTCCCCCCTTTCCCTCCCCCCCCCCGGAGGTGTTCGGTTCACTTACACCAAATAGTTTTGCAAGTATTGCTTTTGTAGTTGTTTCTCTTTTTTTACCCTGTGTCTCTCAAATTTGGTATTCCCTTTGAATTTCCTGCTTCCAATACCAGTAAACACGGTTTCCAATATACTCAGATAAGATTACAGAGATAGTGTAGGTACAACCACAGGAAGGTGATACAAGAACATCATCAATAATAGAAACTACACATACACATAGGACGTTGAAAGTAGTTACAACTGTGATATAAAAATTGTTTCCATAACATGGATTTCATTTCACTTACATCATCTTGTGTGTTCATAAGGGTATAGCTATTGGGCCTTGTGATGCTCTGCTATGACTTGCCTAAACCTGTACTAATTATTCCCAATAAGGGAGGCCATAGAGTCCATGTTTCTTTGGGTCTGGCTCACTTCACTTAGTATAACTTTTTCCAAGTCCTTCCATTTCCTTACAAATGGAACAACGTCATTCTTTCTGATAGAGGCATAAAATTCCATTGTGTATATGTACCACATTTTCCTGATCCATTTGTCTATGGAGGGGCATCTGGGATGGTTCCAGATTCTCGCTATGACAAATTGTGCTGCGATGAACATTGTTGTGCTGGTGGCATTACTGTGATTTTGTTTGTGGTCTTGTGGATAGATACCCAAAAGTGGGGCTGCTGGGTCATAGGGGAATTCTATATTTAGCCTTCTGAGGAATCTCCATACTGCTTGCCAGAGTGGCTGAACCAGTTTACATTCCCAACAACAATGAAGTATGGTTCCCTTTTGGCCACATCCCCTCCAACAATTGTTATTATTAGTTTTCTTGATATAAGACATTCTTGCTGGGGTGAGATGGAATCTCAATGTTGTTTTGATTTGCATTTCCTTTATGGCCAGTGATGTAGAGCATTTTTTCATATGTCTATTGGCCATTCTCATTTCCTCATCAGAGAAGTTTCTTTGTAAGTCTTTAGCCCACTTGATGAGGGGGCTATTGGTTCTTTGCGGTTTTGTTTTGGAAGAAGGTAATTTTTTTAGTTCTGCATATATTTTAGAGATGAGGCCTTTGTCTCTTGAATGTCCGGTAAAGATCTTCTCCGAGTCTGTGGGCTTTCTGTTTATCTTGCGAGATATGTCCTTTGCCATGCAGAAGCTCTGCAGTTTGATGCAGTCCCATTAATATCCCGACACCATTCTATAACAAAATAGAGGAAGCAATCCAGAAATTCATATGGAACAATAAAAGACCTAGAATAGCAAAAATACCCCTAAGCAGAAAGAACAGTGCTGGAGGAATTACAATACCCAACTTCAAGCTGTATTATAAAGTTATAGTAATAAAAACAGCTTGGTATTGGCACCGGAACAGGCCTGAAGACCAATGGAACAGAATTGAAGACCCAGAATTGAACCCACAGAACTACGCCTACTTAATCTTTGATAAAGAAGCTAAAACAATAGTATGGAAGAAAGATAGCCTCTTTAACAAGTGGTGCTGGCAAAATTGGCTTAACACATGCAACAAACTAAAACTAGATTCTTATATATCACCCTGCACCAAAATCAATTCCAAATGGATTAAAGACCTTGAAATCAAAACAGGCACCCTGAAAACACTAAAGGAAGGAGTAGGAGAAACACTTGGGCTCCTTGGCACAGGACAGAACTTCCTTAACAAAGACCCTGAAAGGGTACAAATCAAAGAAAGGTTGGACAAAAGAATACACTTTTTATAACACCTCATATATACATTCATTTCAGGCCTTACTTGATACTTTTTCGTAGAGCCACATCTTATCCTCCTGTTTTTATGTTCAAAAATCTTATTGGAGTCCATCAGAAATGCTCAGTGATAAAACACATGAAAAATGTGGCGAGAGACTTAGGTGCTAGAAGTTGGGCATTAGTAATCCTCAGAGTAGATATTGTTATTCTTTGCTCCCTTCTTTCTTTAAATAATGAAATGGAGGTAGAGGTGTCCAAAAACTAGCTCATGACAAAAACCAGAATTCGAAGCCAGGGCTGTGTGGTTATAAAGCTATCCTCAAACACTGTGTTATGCTATGAGAATTAAGTAGCAAACCATAAAGTAAAAGCTCTCGCTATCCATAATGTAGCAAAGGAATTCCCTTAGTCATTTGACAGTGAGTGTATCGGTGCTGTGGTGAGTCCTAGGTTAGGGTGAATAAAATGGTGGACCCCGTCAAATAGGTTTTAACCTCAGAGAAGATCAGGGAAGGCTTAGTGGCTTGGGAGGCTTGGTTACAAGTTGACATCGAAGCTTGTTTTAGATCTGTTCATTTAGTCTACAACTTGCCTTAATGAAAGTTGGTTTTAAAACTGACCAGATTTGTATCCTTTCTTTAGAAAGACAGCCATTCCGGGATAGTTATGATGTAAGGAGGCCAAGTCTGAGTAACTTCTCACAGCCATCTTGGTACCTCTTGCTGAGTACCCAGTACTGAAAGGGAGAGAGGCCATACATTAAATGTAGATGCCTAGCTCAAGGTGAGCTAGGAAAACTGCTTCAGAGAAATGCAAATGTTATAGCCTTATAGAGAGTGCTATGATTCTGCATTGATTACCTCCCTAAATGGCTTGAATCACCACCCTCAGAGTAGTCTCTTAAGATTCCCCTATGTGGAAAGGCTCAGGCGTATTTCCTAGATGGAAGGTTGAGGCCTGTCTTCCCTAGATGGAAAAGTTCTGCTGGTACCTGAGCTTATACCTGAGTATGTCCATGGAAGGTCTGCTTTTGTTGGGCTTGCGTGCCTCCACCCCAAGCATGTGGTTTGTGTCTTTAAAAGCTTTGTGTAAGCTCTGTTCCGGGCTGCAGATCTTTGAGACAGGAGTCCATCTGTAGACCACCAAAGCTCTAATAAAGGCTCCCAATTCGACCTCTCAAAATGTGGCTTCTCTTTTTTCTCACCGTACAGCAGTGGCTCTCTAGTACTTGTGTCTTAAATGGTAACCAATTAACGACAGCTTTCCTTACTTGATAACCTATTTGACACCATACACGTGTGTCTTAGAAATCTGCCAATCATAGAGCCGCATACTTTTCAAAATTCTCTATATATCTGTTTCACAATTCCCCTCATCTGTTCTATTTGGAGCTACTCTTCATACAATGTAGGTCTCTTTCACCATAGTGAGCAATGAACTCATCTCTTTGCTTCTGTTTCAGCTACTAAATGGAGTTTTCATAGTCCTACAGGTGAGATCTTGTTGGACTGCGGAGAAGAAGTGTGGATAAGAGGTAGGAGCAGGGTGGGTAGTGATGATGGTGGGTGCTGTAAACATGAAGCTCAAGAGGGCCTCTTGATGCAGCAGTGTGTGTTGAGAGACTTGAGGGACTTGAGAAGAGTCCAAAAAGCCCCAGATCTAGACAGAGAGCTTCTAGAAGGATGGGCTTTGGGGTAGGAGAGGATGTTTCAGTGTCTGGGGAAGAGGCAAATGAGGCAGGTGGGGAAATAGGAAGAGTTTGATTGCAAGATTAGGCCCTAAGCTCTTGTGAAAGCCAAGTCAGATCCTGGAGTAGTCTACTCCTGAATATGTTACCTAGTTATCTTTCTCAGTCATGATTCACTATCTTTTCTATCGATGGAGAGAGATGCCTGTCAGAGAAGAGAAACTTATCTGGCTGCCCATGACTCGGGCCTGTAATCCTAGATATTCTGGAAGTTGAGATCTGAGGATCATGGTTGAAAGCTAGCTGGGCAGGAAAGTCTGTGAGACTCTTATTTCTGATTAACCACTAAAAAGCTAGAAGTGAATAGAAGTGGAGCTGTGGCTCGAATAGTAGAGTGCTAGCATTGACAAAAAGAAACAAACAAAAAAAAAAAACAGTTCCAGGACAGTGCTCGGCCCCTGAGTTCAAACCTTTGGACTGACAGCAAACAAACATAAGTGAAGCGTACAACAATTTATTTGTTGTCGATACCTTGTTTCTTAGTGAAATCATCTGTCTTCTGCTGAAATTGTTGTTGGCACATGATGCCCCCCGGGTACCTGTTATTTTAGTTTGTGGATTATGGCTGCTCTGAATGAGGGTGGTGGTGTTGGGACTGCTTGGTCTTGCTAGCATTGACATGGGGTTTGCTCTGTGAGATGACAAGGCCAGCTCCACAGTTTCTTGTGTTACATAAGAGGCTCTTTTATTTCCTGACCCCTTTGCTCCTCCAAATGTGTTCTCCCATAGCCGGCTGGAAGTGACTCTCTTTTCTTATGACTCCCAACGATGGGACATATTTCCTTAACCATACCTCACGCTGCATTGGATGCGCAGTGAATGCATCTTGCTTGTTCACACTTGAATTACACCTGGTTTACTGACACTCTCCCTGTGTGGGTTGCTAGCTGCAGAATTTATGAGTTACATCAAGTAGCAGAAAGTTTAAAGATAAAGCAAGGGGCTTACAAGGAGCATGCTGCCACATAATAAAGGCTTGTGCACTACACACACAGAGACACACACACACACAGTGTTAATAGCACACTGAGTTAGGAAAAATGAAAAGCTGTAAAAAATTAGTTTGTCACTGTCAGCACCTCCATTCACTTTCAGGCTGAGACTATGGCCAGAGCTCAGGACAGAGAAAAATGATCCAGATTGGGAAAGAGAAAGTCAGATGGTCATTACTGTATCTAATAAATGAATTCAGCAGAGCTGCTGGACACAAGATCAATGGACAGCATGGCAGCGTGACTATGATCCAATCATGAGTTACCTGGACAAGGAGTCACATTTGTAATAGCTAGTGAAACAATGAAATACAAATGGATAAATGTAACATTCACTACCAACTGGGAAAGAATCCTAGAACACATACACACACAGATACACACACACACACACACACACACTACGCAGAGTAATTTTAAGCAAAAAGAACAATACAGGATGCATCATATTACCTGACTTCATAATATACTACAGTGCTATGATCACCAGAAAAAACACGGTAATATTGAAAATGTTGCTGGGAAAGTTAGATATTTACCTGCTGAAGGATGGAGCTAAGCAGTAAGTGAAAGAGAGAATGGACAAATAGTACTGAATCAAACTAGGAAGTTTCTGCCCAGTGAATGGCATAGTTGATAAGCTAAAATAGACAGCCTAGAGACTCAGAGAAGAGCTGTGTCAGCTACACGTCAGAGGGTTCAAGAAACTAAACTCTCAAAGAATCAATGACCCAAATAATAAATGGGCAAATGAGCTAAATAGAGACTTCTCAGAAGAAGTAAAAATTGCCAATAGACACAGGAAAATGCTTTTATTGCTGGCCATAAAGGAAATGCACATCAAAACAGCACTGAGATTCCATCTCATCTCAGTTAAAATGTGTACATGATCAAGAATACAAACAAGAATGGATGCGGGGGGTGGGGGGGGAGGGGCGGGATCCCTAATAACACACTGATTGTGGGAATGTAAACTACCTCAACCACCCCAGGAAGCAAAGTTTATTTAGATAAACCCAATAAAGTAAACCTAGAACTACCCTGTGATCCAGCAATCCCACTGGAACATATATCCAAAAGATTACAAACCATCATATGCTAAAGCCTCTTGTATAACCATGCTTATTGCTGCACTATTCACTATAGCTAAGGGATAGAAACAGCTCTTATGCCCCTTAATGTAAAAATAGATCAAGAAAATGTGATATATATGTATATATATATATATGTGATGGAATTTTATTCATTCATTAGAAGGAATGAGATTACATATTTCTGAAAGAAATGGAAGGCCCTGGAAAAAAAATCATATTAAGTGGAATGAGTTAGACCCAGAGAGACAAAGGATGCATGTTTTCTCTCATATGTGGAAGCTGGACCTAATTTATACATATACAAGTAAACACATACAGAGTTGTATGCTAGGGTACACGGACATATTAACTGTATTTGCAAAGAATAATTCAAATGGTGTAATTTCTTAGAAAAACAAACTCACAATACAACAACGTGAATACCAGGAAAAGTATTTGAAAGGTGGGGAGAGGTTCAGGAATGGAGAAGACTAATCAAGAAAAGAGGGTAGGGAGAATGCAGCCATAACATCCAACATGTATCCGATGAAACTGGAAAAATTGAGAGTAGGGGTTGGGTTGGGAGAGATGGGGGAGAATGATGAAAGAAAGGGGTGACATGGGTCCAGATACACTGCACTTACAAGTAGATTTAAATAGATTTGTTGAATGGTGACTCCTGTGCACTACTACTTAAAGATAATAAAAAGATAACTGAATAGTGGATGCAGATTCTTCTCTTCCCATATACAACAACCAACTTAAAATGAACGAATGACTTAAATATAAGAACTGAAACTATGCAACTGCAAAAAAGAAAACATATAAAATACTTCAGGACATGGAAATAGGCAAAGATTATTTTTCTTTAGAAAAAATAAGAATCCAGAAGCTCAGACTGTGGCTCATACCTATAACCCCAGCAACTTGGGAGGGAGAAGAAGATCTGAAGAAGACCATGAGCAAGGAGATCATGGGTTGAAGCCAGCATAGGCAAAAAGATATTGAGTCTTATCTATCTTAACAAGCAAGTCAGACATGGAGATGCATTCCTGTAATCCAAGCTACGTGGAAGCATTGGTAGGAGTATGCTAGAGGATCTTAGGGTCCAAGGCTGGTCCCAAAATGGAAGAACCTCTCTGAAAAATAATATAAAGCACAAAGGACTGGAGGCATGGCACCCCTGCCTCGCAAGTGCAGCGCCCTGAGTTCAAGCCTTGACACGACAAAATCGTCTATACATTCTTTTAAATTCTTTTACTTCTGAGTTGGGAAGTTTCTGGCTAATAGTTTTTCCAATACATTTTCTGCTGATTATTTTCCCTACTCATCTATATCTATCTATCTATCTATCTATCTATCTATCTATCTATACACACACACACAGTGAATGTTGATTTGCTTGATGGTATTTTGTTCCTCTGACTATATAAAACTTAGCAACTTGTGTTTAAGTTCATAGACTTGTTTTGCTTTTTGTGAAGTCAGCTATTGCGCCCCTTCAATGAGTTTCTAATTCAGTTATTAAATTCTTTTAGCTCCAGAGTCAAGTCTGTTCTTTTATCTTATTTTTATTTGCTAATATTCTTGTTCTGTTCAGTTTTCATTTCTTCCTGATTTTATTTGTATACCTATAGCTTATTGTGTTTCTCTTCTCTTTTTTCTTTCTTTTTCTTGTTGTGCCATCATGTGGCTTGAACTCGGGTCCTGGGTGCTGTCCCTGAGTTCTTTTTGCTCAAAGCTAGTGCTCTACCAGTTTGGTCCAAAGAACCACTTCTGGTTTTCTGGTAGTTCATTGGAAGTAAGAGTTTTGGAAATTTCTGTTCCTTTGATGAGGTCATATTTCCTTGTTTCTTTATAGACCTTGCTGCTGATGTACAATTTGTCTGTTTGCTATAATTTTGGCATTTGTAAGAACACTCAGTTCTCACAGTCTTTATAGATTGGCTAACAAACCATCTAGTCAGATCAGGACCCTCCCCTTGTGACCCATCTAACCCTAATTATCCCTCCTCCCACCCCTCCACCCCACAACCCAAATCTCCAATTCCATTGCACCTAAGTTTGAGAATTTATTACCTTCATACATGGAAAGACCTTTGCCCACCAGTCTGGAGAGCAATTTGGAGGGGCTTTTCTGGATCCGTGTTTTCTCTCTGCTTGTACATCTTCATTTCCCAGAGATTTGCCGTATTTTTTTAAAGAGTTTGTCATCTCTGGCTCCATCTGCTGTTGCTTTGGTTTTTGCCAGTCCTGGGCTGGAGCGCTCCAGGGGCAGACTGTAACTGAGTTCTTACGCAACCCCTGCACAGGGGAAAAAGGAAAGGGACATCTGCGCACTGCTGGGCCTCCCGGCAGCTGTATTTCCTGCGGACAAATGGGCCACTTAATGGCTCGCTGCCCTAATCAGGAAAGGAGAGCTAAGCCTGGAACTTGTCCCCGTTGTAATAAAGGGAAGCATTGGGCTAGGAAATGTAGATCTACTTTTGTTAACTCTGGCCGCCCAATTTTGGGAAACTGGCAGAGGGGCCAGCCCCTGGCCCCGCGGAAAAATTTTGGGGAGGCTCCTTCCCTCCCCCAACCTCAGGCCCACCCCCCGACAACTCGCAGCTACAATCAGTTTCCTGCCTCCTCCAAGCAACACCAGGGAGTGCAGGACTGGACCTCTGCTCCTCCACCAGCTCAGTACTGACTCCGGAGATGGGAGTCCAGGCCCTCCCTACGGGAGCCATTGGCCCCCTACCGAGGGGATCTGTCGGCTTACTGTTAGGCCGCAGTAGTTCTGCACTGAAGGGCCTGCATATTATTCCAGGAGTGATAGATCAGGACTATACTGGAGAAATAAAAATCATGGCTTCAGCGCCTGCTAGTGTTATCTCTATCCCTGCAGGACAAAGAATTGCTCAGCTCATCCTTATTCCTTTAATTTCAATCAGTGCATCAGCCACCACGAACCCTAGGGGAGAAAGGAGTTTTGGGTCCTCAGACATATTTTGGGTTCAAAACATAAAACGGGAAAGGCCCGAGCTTACAATTTATGTGCAAGGAAAGCCCTTTCAAGGTCTGTTAGATACAGGAGCAGATGTGTCTGTGATAGCCAAGAGACATTGGCCTTCTAACTGGCCTCTTACTACGTCTTTTACATCCTTGCAGGGGATTGGCCATGCCACAGATCCCCAACAAAGCAGTGCCATCCTTAACTGGAGAGATGGTGAGGGGCATTCTGGGACTTTCCAGCCTTATGTATTAGATCATTTGCCCATAAATTTGTGGGGCAGAGATATTATGGAAAAGATGGGAGTTGATTTGTTTAGCCCTAGTGACGCAGTCACTCATCAGCTCCTATGTCAAGGGCTACTGCCTTCAGGAAGATTGGGAGGTCATCAACAAGGAATTAGAGAACCCGTTCAACCTCAGCCCCGACCTCCTAGACAAGGGCTGGGATATTTTCAATGGGGGCTGCTGCTCATCCTGCCCCTCACGCCGATCCTATCACATGGTTATCAGACACTCCGGTGTGGGTGGATCAGTGGCCCCTATCAATTGAAAAGATTGTTGTTGCCCAACAGCTAGTACAGGAACAGCTGGACTTGGGCCACATTTCTCCTACTATCTCCCCATGGAATTCACCTATTTTTGTTGTTAAAAAGAAATCCGGTAAATGGAGACTCCTACAGGATCTCCGACGAGTAAATGCCACCATGGAATTCATGGGGGCATTACAACCAGGTTTGCTGTCTCCTATGGCAATTCCTCAAAATACATACAAAATTATAATTGACTTAAAAGATTGTTTTTATACCATACCCCTTGCTCCTCAGGATTGCAAACGCTTTGCATTTAGTGTCCCTTCTACTAATTTTAAAGAACCCATGAAACGGTACCATTGGCTAGTGTTGCCCCAAGGCATGGCGAATAGCCCCACCTTGTGTCAAAGCTTTGTAGCGAGGGCTCTCTCTTCTACTCGCCAAAATTTATCTTCTGTTTATATTATTCATTACATGGATGATATTTTATTGGCTCACTTAAACCCTGCAGTAGTACACCAAACCTTTGGACAATTGAAACAAGATCTCACCTCTTTTGGGTTAATAATAGCTAGTGAAAAGGTGCAAGAACATCCTCCGTATACTTATCTCAGTCATATCTTGGGTCCTTATTATTTTACTAACCAGAAATTACAGATTAAGACCTCTCATCTACGTACTTTGCATGATTTTCAAAAATTTCTGGGAGATATTAATTGGCTTCGCCCATATCTTAAATTGTCCACAGCTGAATTAAAACCCCTATTTGATCTATTAAAGGGGGACCCTGACCCTACATCTCCCAGAGAAATGACAACTGAAGCAACTAAAGCCTTGAGCATAATAAATTCTGCTATTTCTTCCCAACATATAATTATATTGATTATTCAGCCCCTTGGGAAGCCTATATTTTAACTACACCTCATTCTCCAACAGCGGTCCTCTGGCAGAAGGGACCCCTTTTGTGGCTTTCCTTGCCTGCTACTCCTTCAAAAGTGTTAACTCCTTATTATGAATTGGTAGCCACCTTAGTCCATATGTGCTGTGTGGAATCATGTAAGTATCTTGGACGAGATCCACAGGTTATTTATATCCCCTATACTTTACAGCAGCAAGAATGGCTTTATATCCATTGTGATTCCTGGGCCATTGCTTGGGCCAATTTTGTGGGTACAATTTCACATCATTATCCCTCCAACAAGTTGCTTCACTTTGCCTCTTCTTATGTCTTTATATTTCTTCGGGTTGTATCTGTATCTCCTCTTTCTATGGCTGCCTTGGTGTTTACAGATGGATCCTCTAATGCAACGGCAGCTCTTACTATTGATGGTGAAACTAGATCTTGGGACACTGGGCTTTCTTCTGCCCAGGAAGTTGAACTTCAAGCAGTTTTAGAGGCCCTTACTCTTATACCTACTAAAGCATTTAATTTATATTCAGATAGTCATTATGTTATTCGAGCCCTTCAGGTCATTGAAACTGTCCCTTTTCTTGGTACAGCTAATTCCACTATCCAAACTCTTTTTCGCCAGATACAACTTCTTCTTCGCTCTCTCACCTGTCCGTGCTTTTTTGGATTTATACGTGCCCATACGAAGCTTCCTGGACCATTAAGTGAGGGCAATGCTATCACGGATGAGGCTACCCAAATTTTCCTCACTCAAATTGACTTGGCAAAGCAATCACATACTGCCCACCATCAAAACAGTTGTGCCTTACGTCAGCAATTTCATATTACACGTGAGGCAGCTCGCCAAATTGTAAAAACTTGTCCCAACTGTGCTACCTTTCTACCTGTGCCCTCTTATGGCATTAACCCTCGAGGCTTAGAGGCCAACCATGTCTGACAAATGGATGTTACACACATCCCCTCTTTTGGAAGTCTCCACTTTGTCCATGTTACAATAGACACTTACTCTAATTTTATTATGGCTACTCCTCTTAGGGAAGCCGGCAAACATTGTATCTCCCATGCCTTACGCTGCTTTGCTACTATGGGAATTCCTAAACAAATTAAAACTGATAATGGTTCGGGATATGTTGGACGAGCTTTTCAATCTTTTTGCAAATCTTACCAAATTGTTCACACTACAGGAATTCCCTATAATCCTCATGGTCAAGGAATTGTCGAAGGGGCCAACGGTTTGTTAAAACACCAAATTTCTAAATTAAAAGGGGGGGAGCTATACCCCTTCTCTCCTGTTAATATACTTTCTCATGCTCTATTCGTACTAAATTTTTTAAATTTGGATTGCAATGGCCACTCTGCAGCACAGTGGTTTTGGGAAAAGAGAGAGCAAAGAGCTTTTGCTCAAGTTAAGTGGAAAGATCCTCTAACAAGTGCTTGGCACGGGCCCGATCCGGTATTGACATGGGGACAAGGACATGTCCGTGTTTTTTCACAGGATGAAAATGATGCCCGCTGGCTACCTGAGCGTTGTGTTCGGATTGTGGAAATTCATCATAATGGCACAAGCGCTGACCCACTGGGCCTACGTGCCAGATCCACCGATTGTGCACCCCGCGACCTGGGAGGGAGCTGAGGTGTTCGTCCATGTCAACAGATCAGCGTACAGTACAGCTCCTGACCGTTTTGTCCAACACGTTAAGATGGGAGACTTTGTAGCTTCTGGAATTCGAACCACTTTATGCTTTACAACTGACTCCAACAGTTATATTCCAGGCTGTACTGTAATGCAATCCATAAATCATAGAATTTGGATTCCTGATAATAGTCAAGTATATAATATACGAATGACTTCATTGCCTACTTGGTTCCCTGTACATGCCAATTCTACCTCATGCTTCATGATACCTCGCTGCATCAACTCCTCTCAAATTGTAGAATCCACGGGAGAACTGCACCCAATAAAGTGTAGACATGATCACCCTTTTATAACCAATATTTCAGGAACTAATTCTCAGCTGACAGACTGGTCCGGAGCGAATCTCACCAACAAGTACAACCCAGATCTGTGGTGGACGAATGGACACCCTCAACGTCATGTCTGGATGTTAGTGGCTGCCCTGAATAATATCTCCTGGCCCACTTCTACTTCTTTAAAAAATATTATGAGTTGTGTAACACCCCCTTATGCTATTATGTATGGACCCTTTAATATTTCTATAGGAGCCATGTATTTCAATGTTACTTGCACTAACTGTTCTTTTACAAATTGTTTGTATAGTGGTCTTACTGATTCTGTAATTATTATTAAGCAACCACCATTTGTTATGCTTCCTGTAAACTTATCTGAAGTTTGGTATGAAGAAACAGGTATTCAAGTGTTAAAACATTTAAAAGAGCTTATACGCCCTAGATGATTTGTAGGGCTACTAATAGCAGGCATTGTAGCCTTTATTTCCTTAGCTGCCTCTGCTGCAGTGGCCACTGTGGCTGTGACTCAAAATGTGCAGACAGCTCACTATGTTAATCAGCTTGCTCATAATACCACGCAAGCCCTGCACTTTCAAGGCAGGATTGATGATAAGGCAGAACAAAAATTAGAAGCATTGTATGAATCTGTGTTGTCACTGGGAGAACAAATCCGTGCCTTGCAAACTCTGCAACGGTGCGCTGTCATTCTGGGTTTGACTTTATTTGTGTGACCCTCCATAAGTATAATGGGTAAAGCTATCCTTGGGAAAAAGTTGTAGCACATCTAAATGGTATTTGGCACCATAATAGCTTGTCCTTAGATCTCTTTCAACTCCACAGACAAGTAGCCTGACTAGAACAAGCTCTGCCTCTGGTGGCAGAAATAGCAAAAGAACCGTTTGAACAACTTCAACAGTATGTCCCTTCCTTAACTAACGTTAAGGGGCTGCTAATGACATTGCTCGGCCCAGTGATACTTTTGCTGATGGCTTTCCTATGCCTTCCTTGCATTGTACGCATATTGCAAAACTCTTTCATGAGTTTAGCCAGCCAGCTGCTCCAAGTGAATGAACTTTCCCCTGAGAGGAACCGCAGCCAGAGACGGGTCTGAGGCGGCGCCAGCCTTGACCAGCCTAAGACACGGGGCTTCAGCACTGCTCTGAAGTTGACCCTAAGACGGGTAAGGCAGGCTGGGGTACCCACCCCACCTAAGACAGGCGGGTTCAGTTCTTTTAATAAAAAAGACAGGGGAACTGTCGGGAGCCGAGCTAGCAGCTAAGCTCATCCTGACCTCTGGCTGTGCTGTAATCACAAGGAATGCGGTAAGATTTGGCTTAACTGACAGCCAGCACTTACCAAGATGTTTTACTGTGTCCATAGGCGCCTGGTTTATGTTTACCATTCAGCCTTGTCTTGTTTTATTGCCTCCTGTTATTTACCGACCTGAAAGCTTTCTTATTTTCTTAAACTTTGATAACCCTATGCCATTCCCTGGTTCCCGAACTGCATAACAGCTGGATGCTAAGAATAAACGGGGCTGCAGTCTTGAGTTACAATCTCGAGATGCAGACCTCCCGTACCCCATCTTTGCCTCTTGTCTTTTTTCTCTTGTCTTGTATTTTTCCTTTTCTTTAATCCTCGCCCCCCCTCATTCAGGATTCCTTTTCGCTGCCGGCTGGCTCAGCAGGGGTTCCCTCCAGCTCCTTCCACCATAAGGTACTGGTGCTTGGTTCCCCCAGCTTCATCCATCATAGGTTACTGGTGCTTGGTACCCCCAGCTCCGTCCACCCATGGGGTACTGGTGCTTGATACCCCCAGCTTCTTCCACCATAGGGAACTGGTGCTTGGTACCCCCAGCTCCATCCATCCCATATGTGGTACTGGTGCTCGGTACTCCCCAGCTCCATCCACCCGTGGGGGTACTGGTGCTTGCTACCCCCAGCTCTGTGACCCCCCCCACAGGTGGTGGACAACCTGGTCCTGGGGAAGACGGTGGAGAAGGACAACGCCTGCTGCATGCTTTCCAGGTGAGGACCCCGTGATCTCTGACCCCATGACCCCCATGACCCCATGAGCCCCCCCACCCTGTCACCCACCCCATTAACCCTCCCAATCCCCCGCAAAGGCATCTGGGGATGGGAAAGGGGGAATTCAGGGGCCTGAGACCCCTCCCTGACCCGGGGAAGGAGGGTTCAGGGGTGTGACCCCGGCCGGGGTCAGAGGTCACACAGGCTGAGTGGCCGGACACACAGCGTGTTACGGGCATGGCACTGGTGTGGTGCTGGAGTGCAGGTGGGTTCACCCTGGGGGGGGGGTCGGTGTCGGGGGTCAGGGGTCAGGGGTCATGCCTGGTCTCAAGCCCACAGACGGCCAGCCGCGGATGGAGGAGCTGCGGATCCATAAGGAGACGTGGGTGAGGTTCTCGGCACATGGAGGAGCTGGTGGCCCAGTAGGTCGAGAGCGGGGAGCCCATGTAAAGGGGGTCGGCGGCCACGGGGGGGGGTCGGTGTCATGGGGTGTCACTGGTGGTCAGGAGGGGGCCTAGGCCGAATCCTGGGGCCTGGATTCAATCAGGAGCCTGGGCATTTGGGTCTGGATGTGGGACTGGGTGCTGCTCTGAGTCCTCATCCAGGGTGCTGGGCTTAGTCCTGGGCCTGGATTCGATCAGGAACCTGGGTGCTGCGCTAAGTGCTGAGCCTGGATGAGATCAGGATCCTGGGTGCTGGTCTTAGTCCTGCGGCTTGGGTGCTGTGCTTAGTCCTGGGCATGGATTTGATCAGGCTCCCGGGTGCTGTGCTTAGTCCTGGGCCTGGATTGGATCAGGATCCTGGGTGCTGCGCTTAGTCCTGGGCCTGGGTGCTGCACTGAGTCGTGGGCCTGGATTCAATGAGGATCCCAGGTGCTGTGCTCATTCCTGCTCCCAAGTGCTGCGCTCAGTCCTGCTTCTGGGTGCTGCGCTTAGTACTCAGCCTGGATAAGCTTAGGATCCTGGGTGATGCGCTTAGTGCTGCAGCCTGAAGTAGATCAGGATCACGGGTGCTGTGCTTAGACCTTGGCCTGGGTGCTGTGCTCAGTCCTCAGCCTGGATTAGATCAGGAGCACGGGTGTTGAGCTTAGTCCTGGGCCTGGATTTGATCAGGAGCCTGGATGAGATCAGGATCCCAGGTGCTGTGCTTAGACCTGGGCCTGGGTGCTGGGCTTAGTCCTGGGCCTGGATGAGAACAGGAGCCTGAGTGCTGGGCTTAGTCCTGGACCTGGATTCAATCCGGAGCCTGGGTTCTGGGCTTAGTCCTGGGCCTGGGTGCTGCGCTTAGTCCTGGGCCAGGATGAGATCATCTCCCGGGTGCTATGCTCAGTCCTGCTTCCGGGTGCTGGGCTCAGTCCTTAGTCTGGATTAGATCAGGATTCCAGGTGCTACGATTAGTCCTGTGCTGGGTGCTGCACTCAGTCCTTGGTCCGGGTGCTGTGCTCAGTCCTCAGCCCGGGTGCTGCACTCAGTCCTTGGCCTGGATGAGATCAGGCTCCCAGGTACTGGGCCCAGTCCTGATCCTGCGTGCTGCATTTAGTCCTCAGTCTGGATGAGATCAGGATCCCGGGTGCTGCACTGAGACCTGGTCCCGGGTGCTGCACTCAGTCTTCTTCCCGGGTGCTGTGCGCAGTCCTACTCCTGGATTTGATCAGGATCCCAGGTGCTGCACTCAGTCCTGGTCTCGGGTGCTGCGCTCAGTCCTCCTCCTGGATTCGATCAGGATCCCGGGTGCTGCACTGAGTCCTGCTCCGGGACGCTGTGCTCAGTCCTGTTCCTGGGTGCTGTGCTCAGTCCTAAGTCTGGATTCAATCAGGATCTCAGGTGCTGTGCACAGTCCTGCTCCCGGGTGCTGGGCTCAGTCCTCAACCTGGATGAGATCAGGATTCCAGGTGCTGCACTTAGTCCTTGGGTGTGGATTATTAGATCAGGATCCCGGGTGCTGCACTCAGTCATGGGCCTGGGTCAGATCAGGAGCCTGAGTGTTGGGCCTGGATCTGGGCCCGGGTGCTGGGCTTAGTCCTGGGCCTGGATTAGATCAGGAGCCTGGGCGTTTGGGTCTGGCTGTGGGACTTGGTGCTGCTTTTAGTCCTCATCCAGGGTGCTGTGCTTAGTCCTGGGCCTGGATGAGATTGGGGGCCTTGATGAGATCAGGGGCATGGGCATTGGGTCTGGATGTCGGCCTGGGAGCTGTGCTTAGTCCTGGGTCTTGGTGCTGCACTTAGTCCTGGGCCTGGATTCGAACAGGCACCTGTGTGATGCACTAAGTGTTGAGCCTGGATGAGATCAGGATCCTGGGTGCTGGACTAAGTCCTGTGGCCTGGGTGATGCGCTTAATCCTCGGCCTGGATGAGATCAAGATCCCGGGTGCTGGGCTTAGTCCTGCTTCTGGGTGCTGCGCTGAGTCCTCAGCCTGGATTAGCTTTGGATCCTGGGTGCTGCGCTTAGTGCTGCCACGTAAAGTAGATCAGGATCACGGGTGCTGTGCTTAGTCCTAGGACTGGGTGATGTGCTCAGTCTTCAGCCTGGATGAGATCAGGATCACGGGTTCTGCACTCAGTCCGCAGTCTGGATTAGATCAGGAACCCAGGTGTTGGGCTTAGTCCTGGAACTGGATTTGATCAGGAGCCTGGATGAGATCAGGATCCCAGGTGCTGTCCTTAGTCCTGGGCCTGGGTGCTGGGCTCAGTCCTCGGCCTTGGTGCTGCACCCAGTCCTCGTCCCGGGTGCTGCGCTTAGTACTGCTCCCAGGTGCTGTGCTTAGTCCTCAGCACAGGCATTGGGCTCAGTCCTCGGCCTGGATGAGATTGGGATCCCGGGTGCTGCGCTCAGTCCTGCTCCCGGGTGCGGCGCTCGGTCCTCAGTCTGGATTAGATCAGGAGCACGGGTGCTGCACTCAGTCCTGGGCCTGGGTGCTGGGCTTAGTCCTTGAGCCCGAATTATTAGATCAGGATCCCAGGTGCTGCACTCAGTCCTTGGGCCTGAATTATTAGCTCAGGATCCTAGGTGCTGTGCTTTGTCCTGGGCCTGGATTCCATCAGAATCGGATCCCAGGTGCTGGCCTCAGTCCTGGGCCAGGGTGCTGCGCTTAGTCCTCAGTCTGGATTGGATCATTCTCCCAGGTGCTGGGCTTAGTCCCGCGCTGGGTGCTGCACTCAGTCCTGGTCCTGGGTACTGTGGTCAGTCCTAATCCTGGATTAGATCAGGATCCCGGGTGCTGCACTTAATTATGGGCCTGGGTGCTGCACTCAGTCCTGGTCCTGGGTGCTGTGGTCAGTCCTAATCCTGGATTAGATCAGGATCCCGGGTGCTGCGCTGAGTCCTGGGTCTGGATGAGATCACACTCCCAGGTGCTATGCTCATTACCGTTCCCGGGTGCTGCAGTCAGTCCTTAGTCTGGATTAGATCAGGATCCCAGGTGCTACGATTAGTCCTGTGCCGGGTGCTGCGCTCAGTCCTTGGCCCGGGTGCTGCGTTCATTCCTTGGCCTGGATGAGATCAGGTTTCTGGGTACTGGGCTCAGTCCTGGTCCTGTGTGCTGCACTTAGTCCTCAGTCTGGATGAGATCAGGATCCCGGGTGCTGCACTGAGTCCTGGTCCCTGGTGCTGCGCTCAGTCCTCAGCCTGGGTGCTGCACTCAGTCCTCATCCTGGGTGCTGTGCTTATTCGTACGCTGGGTGCTGCGCTCAGTCCTGCTCCCAGGTTCTGTGCTCAGTCCTCCTCTTGGATTGGATCAGGTTCCCGGGTGCTGCGATCAGTCCTGGTCCCGGGTGCTGCACTCAGTCCTCCTCCTGGATTCGATCAGGATCCCGGATGCTGCACTGAGTCCTGCTCCGGGATACTGAGCTCAGTCCTGGTCCCGGGTGCTGTGCTCAGTCCTCAACCTGAATGAGATCACGATTCCAGGTGCTGTGCTTAGTCCCACGCTGGGTTCTGCACTCAGTCCTGGGCCTGTATTAAATCAGGATCCTGGGTGCTGTGCTTAGTCCTTCTGGGTGCTGCACTTAGTCCTTGGGCGTGGATTATTAGATCAGGATCCCGGGTGCTGCACTCAGTCATGGGCCTGGGTTAGATCAGGCGCCTGGGTGTTGGGCCTGGCTGTGGGACTTGGTGCTGCGCTTAGTCCTCATCCAGTGTGCTGTGCTTAGTCGTGGGCCTGGATGAGATTAGGGGTCTGGATGAGATCAGGGGCCTGGCCATTGGGTCTGAATGTCGGCCTGGGTGCTGTGCTTAGTCCTGGGTCTCGGTGCTGCACTTACTCCTGGCCTGAATTCAATCAGGAGCCTGGGTGCTGCGCTAAGTACTGAGCCTGGATGAGATCAGGATCCTGGGTGCTGGTCTTAATCCTGCGTCCTGGGTGATGTGCTTAGTCCTAGGCCTGGATGAGATCAGGATCCCAGGTGCTGTGCCTTGTCCAGGGACTGGGTGCTGGGCTCAGTCCTTGGCCTTGGTGCTGCGCGCAGTCCTCGTCCCGGGTGCTGTGCTCAGTCCTGGTCCCAGATGCTTGCTTAGTCCTCAGCTCAGGTGCTGCGCTCAGTCCTCGGCCTGGAAGAGATCAGGATCCTGGGTGCTGCACTTTGTCCTGCTTCTGGGTGCTGTGCTTAGTCCTCAGCCTGGATTAATTTAGGATCCTGGGTGCTGCGCTTAGTGCTGCAGCTTAAAGTAGACCAGGATCACGGGTGCTGTGATTAGTCCTGGGACTGGGTGCTGTGCTCAGTCCTCAGCCTGGATGAGATCAGGATCCCAGGTGCTGCACTCAGTCCTCAGTCTGGATTAGATCAGGAGCACGGGTATTGGGCTTAGTCCATGGACTGGATTTGATCAGGAGACTGGATAAGATCAGGATCCCTGGTGCTGTGCTTAGACGTGGGCCTGGCTGCTGGGCTTAGTCCTGGGCCTGGATGAGTTCAGGAGCCTGGGTGCTGGGCTTAGTCCTAGACCTAGATTCGATCAGGATCCTGTGTTCTGGGCTTAGTCCAGGCCTAGATGAGATCTGGATCCCAGGTAATGTGCTTAGTCCTGGGCCTGGGTGCTGGGCTCAGTTCTCAGCCATGGTGCTGCACACAGTCCTCATCCCAGGTGTTGTGCTCAGTCCTGCTTCCAGGTATTGTGCATAGTCCTCAGCTCAGGTGCTGTGCTAAGTCCTCGGCCTGGATGAGATTAGATCCCGTGTGCTACCCTCAGTCCTCCCTCCCAGGTGCTGCGCTCAGTCCACAGTCTGGATTAGATCAGGATCCTGGGTGCTGCACTTAGTCCTGGGCCTGGGTGCTACACTTAGTCCTTGAGCCCGAATTATTAGATCAGGATCCCAGGTGCTGCACTCAGTCCTTGGGCCTGAATTATTAGCTCAGGATCCTAGGTGCTATGCTTTGTCCTGGGCCTGGATTCCATCAGAATCAGATCCCAGGTGCTGGCCTCAGTCCTGGGCCTGGGTGCTGTGCTTAGTCCTCAGTCTGGATTAGATCATTCTCCCAGGTGCTGGGCTTAGTCCCACGCTGGGTGCTATGCTCAGTCCTAATCCTGGACTAGATCAGGATCCTGGGTGCTGCATTTAGTCATGGGCCTGGGTGCTGCACTTAGTCTCAGGCCTGGATTTGATCAGGATCCCGGTTGCTGCGCTCAGCCCTGGGTCTGGATTCGATCAGGATCCCGGGTGCTGTGCTGAGTCCTGGGTCTGGATGAGATCACGCTCCCAGGTGTTATGCTCAGTACTGTTCCTGGGTGCTGCGCTCAGTCCTTAGTCTGGATTAGATCAGGATCCCAGGTGCTACGATTAGTCCTGTGCTGGGTGCTGCACTCAGTCCTTGGCCCGGGTGATGTGCTCAGTCCTCAGCCCGGGTGCTGCGCTCAGTCCTTGGCCTGGATGAGATCAGGCTTCCTGGTACTGGGATCAGTTCTGGTCCTGTGTGCTGCACTTATTCCTCAGTCTGGATGAGATCAGGATCCTGGTTTCTGCACTGAGTCCTAGTCCCGGGTGCTGCACTCAGTCCTCGTCCCGGGTTCTGTGCTTATTCCTACGCTGGGTGCTGCGCTCAGTCCTTCTCCCGGGTGCTGTGCTCAGTCCTCCTCCTGGATTTGATCAGCATCCTGGGTGCCGTTCTTAGTCCTGCGGCCTGGGTGTTGCACTTAGTCCTGGGCCTGGATGAGATCAGGATCCCAGGTGCTGTGCTTAGCCCTGGGCCTGGGCCTGGGCTCAGTCCTCGGCCTTGTTTCTGCGCACAGTCCTCGTCCTGGGTGCTGCTCACAGTCCTGCTCCCAGGTGCTGCACTCAGTCCTCGGCCTGGATGAGATCAGGATCCCTGTCAGGGACCGAGACCCTGACTTGAGCCTCTGGCTGGAAGCCACCATAGAAAACATGCTATTGAGCCTCTGGCTAGAAGCCACCATAGAAAACATGCTAAGAAACCAACCATTGATTCAGCACCACCTTGGTTGCACTAGATGGCCCAGTTCATAGAGCAATAATAATAGATAATTCTTGAGAATAAACCTACCAGAACGTCCTACAGTCAAGTCTCTTAGCAACCCAGGTAGGACCCAGTGTATAGGAACATTTTGTGGTCAGGTCACTTAGCAACTCTCCCCTATAGCATGACCAGTAACCTTTTTACCCTGCCAAGGTCCTGCTACCCCAAGCCAACTTCCTACAGGTGCTGAAGAACTGCCCCCTCCTGCTCCAAGATTGCCCCCTCCTGCTTTAAGAGTATATAAGTGTGTGAAAAATCAAAATAAATTGGCAGCTTGAACAGACTCCCATTTGTCTTGCTGTCCTCTTTGCGTCTCCCTTTCCCTTCATTCTCTCTCGTAGGTGGTCTCCCCTGTTGATGTCCTGCGGGTCGGGACAACTGGCGCCCAACGTGGGGCTCGACCTTCCCTCACGAGACGAGAACGTCCCTGTCGGAAGATCCAAGCGCTTGGTGGTCATCATTCTCTTTGGGAACACCCGGCCCAACCACAAGAGAAGCCTATTAAGGTGAGAAACGGTGACAGGGACGCAGTTCGGCTTAGGCAGATCGCTGAACCATGGGACAGGGCATTTCAGCCCATGACCAGTTTGTCAGGGGCATCAAGGAGGCACTCAAGACGCGAGGAGTGAGGGTTCGTAAAAAAGATTTAAAAGTTTTCTTTAATCGCTTAGATGATTGTTGTCCATGGTTTCCACAGGAAGGAACAATAGATGTAAAAAGATGGGCTCGTGTGGGGGATTGTCTCAAAGACTATTATCGATCCTTTGGCCCGGAAAAGGTGCCTGTAGTTACATTTTCTTATTGCAACTTAATTAATGACATTTTAAAAGTCCACTCCCACACCCCTGCCCCCGATATTCAGTCAGTTATTTCCCAAGGAGAGGAGGTTATGAAACAGAGTAGACCCCCCTTCCAGAGCTTCCTCTCAGGGCCCACCCTCAGTGGTAGAATTGTCGGATATGGAACAGGGGACAGTGCCTTCCGCGCCTAAACAAATTTATCCCTCCTTAGCAGACTTTGAGGGCCCCAAACCCCTTGACCCTGGCGACGCCGCCATTTTAGAGGAGGAGGCTGCTCATTATCATAACCCTGATAGCCTCGGACAGGACCCAAGACCCCAATTTTCCCAGCCGCCGCCATACAAATTCCCCCCAAAACACCCATTCTGCGGCCCGCTCCTTGATGGGCACCATGGCTCTCTTCCTATCACCGTACCGGTCCCTTCAAACCTCCCTGACAGCATCCGCCAGTTGCCGGCCACTCTGGAGGCGCGCCGCGAGCACCTGAGTCTCTTAAAGGAACTTCGGTCCCTAGACCAGGAACTCTCTGACCTGGCACTGCAAAATAAACAACCTAAAACCATTCCACTTAAGACAAAAGCTCAGCCCCGCCTGGCATTCCCGGTCACCCGCAGTCAGACTCAATGTCCCTCTCAGTCTGAGGAAGAAGATTCCCCGCCGCCCCTAGAAAGGGAGGAGGAAAACCCAGCTGAGGGCGGGGAGGACGATCCTGATACAGGAATGGGTGAAGAGCCCACTACTGGCCACGGCCAGCGCTACAAAAGGCTAGACCTTCGGTTTCTTGAACGTCTCAAAGCCGCCTGCAGTCAATACGGACCCACGGCTCCGTTTACATTGGCCTTGATTGAAAACCAGAGTGAGACATGGTTCACTCCTAATGATTGGCATTTTATTGCCCGTGCCACCCTCTCTGGGGGAGATTTCGTTCTGTGGAAGACTGATTATTCTGAACAGGCTCGGGAACTAGCCCGCCGTAACAGCGAGAGCCCTACTTCCCAAAACTGGACAGTTGGCAAATTTCTAGGCATGGCGCCTTATGATAAAAATGAAACTCAGGCGGCCTTTCCGCCGGGACTCTTAACACAAATTCAAATGGCAGGCCTTAAGGCCTGGAAGCGGCTCCCTCAAAAGGGCTCCGCCACCACTTCCTTGGCAAAAGTCCGGCAAGGACCAGACGAGCCTTATAGTGATTTTATCTCCCGCCTTAATGATGCGGCAGAGAGGCTGCTCGGCTCCGGGGAAAACGAAAGTACCTTCGTTAAACACCTTGCTTTCGAAAATGCCAACCCGGCTTGCCAAGAGGCCCTTCGCCCCCATCGGGAGAGAGCCACCCTTTCTGATTATGTCCGCCTCTGCGCGGGGGTCGGTTCCGCCCATGCTATTGGATTGGCCATTGGGGCAGCCCTTAAGGCAGCCAATTTTCGCCCCTCTGGTGGCATTTCACAAAATCGCCTTTGCTTTACCTGTAAACAGCCTGGTCATTTTTCCAGAGAGTGTCCTCAAAAGCAGTCTCCCCGGGGAACTGCAGCCCTTCCAACCATGCCCTCCCCAGGTGTTACTCCACGCCCTTTGCCCAATTCTCTCTGCCCCCGATGCGGACAAGGATTTCATTGGGCAAGTGAGTGCCGTTCCAAGACTGATAGTCAGGGGCATCAGCTTCTCCCTCGGAAGTCGGGAAACTTCCCTCGGGGCCAGCCCCTGGCCCCCACACCTCCGGGAGCGCCCCAGGGGGCCTTGCAGGCTGCTCCCCAACCAAGCCAAGTATTCAATCCCTCCAGCGCGCCACCCCTGGCAGCGCAGGCCTGGACCTCTGTTCCTCCACCAACACAGTACTAGACCCCCTCAAAGGCACTCAAATAATTCCTACCGGAGTCTGGGGGCCTCCCCCTCCCGGCACTCATGCCCTCATTCTTGGCCGTGCCTCTTCAGCTTTAAGAGGTATTCAAATCCACCCAGGAATACTCGACAGTGACTATTCTGGAGAAATTCAACTTTTGGTCTCGTCCACAGGTGGCAACAAGCACCTGAGTCCCGATTAACACTCTCCCAGGTTACGGGACAGGGCAGATGCCTGATCACTGCTGGAGCCAAAACCTCATCCTACCTGCAGCCTTTCTGTAACACCACTGATTTTCTCCACAGCACAGACACCTCCGGATACATCCTTCCCACCAACGACACCTGGTGGGCCTGCACCGATGGCCTAACTCCTTGCATTTCCCTAGAGCTTAACACGGCTGCTTCCCCGCTGTTCTGTATTCTAGTTCAAGTTATTCCTCGCCTAACATATTACTCCCAGAAACAGTTTTCTGCCCTGTGGGAAGGTGTACCAGCCCAAGAGATGTCCCTCCCTAGACAAAAGTGAGAGCCTATCTCAACCATCACCTTAGCTGTTCTGTTAGGATTAGGAACTGCAGGTGCAGGGACAGGCATAGCGTCCATGGTTTTAACCAATAAACATTATTCTGAACTTAGGGCCTCCATAGATGAGGATATAGAACAACTAGAGAAAGGCATTTCCGCCCTGGAAACATCTCTCACGTCCCTTTCTGAGGTTGTCCTACAAAACCGCCGAGGGTTAGATTTGCTGTTCCTCCAGCAAGGAGGCCTGTGTGCGGCCCTCAAGGAAGAATGTTGTTTTTATACTGATCACACCGGGGTCGCTAGAGATAGCATGGCCAAAGTAAGAGAAGGATTAGAAAAGCGTAAGCGAGAAAGAGAAAAGGAGCTTGGTTGGTTTCAAACATGGTTTTCCACCTCTCCATGGCTCATCACCTTGCTTCCCTCCCTCCTTGGACCACTGGTCGGCCTAATTATCATCTTAACCTTTGGACCATGGGCCTTCTCGCGACTAAAGCGGTTTGTTCAAACACAGCTCAGAGAAAGCTCGGAGAAGCGCATTCAGGTCCATTATCATCGGCTAGACCTAGAGGACAGGGGCATCGCCCCTAGCCCCCCTGCACATTCCCCAAATCTCAGGCGGGGATGCTAATGTGCTTGGGACATGGGCTCAAGTGTTGAGGAGCAAAGAGGGCACAGCCAGGACTGTGCGAGGTAAGGACTCGGTGGCGTCCTCTGATAAGCCTGAGTACCCCGGTGGCATACTCCATTGCATGGTGGTTGCGCAGAAATCCCTTTCCGCCCCCACTCAAAACTGCGCCTTTCCAGTAAGCTCAGGGGCCGAGGGGACGCCCACGGTTCCTGATGCCGCCTCCAGGAAAATGTCCTTGTGGGATGGAGCCCCTGTCGCCCCTCTAAGTCTCCTCAGCTCTTGCTTGGTCCTAAATAAAAGTAAAGGGAGGAGATGTCAGGGACCGAGACCCTGACTTGAGCCTCTGGCTGGAAGCCACCATAGAAAACATGCTATTGAGCCTCTGGCTAGAAGCCACCATAGAAAACATGCTAAGAAACCAACCATTGATTCAGCACCACCTTGGTTGCACTAGATGGCCCAGTTCATAGAGCAATAATAATAGATAATTCTTGAGAATAAACCTACCAGAACGTCCTACAGTCAAGTCTCTTAGCAACCCAGGTAGGACCCAGTGTATAGGAACATTTTGTGGTCAGGTCACTTAGCAACTCTCCCCTATAGCATGACCAGTAACCTTTTCACCCTGCCAAGGTCCTGCTACCCCAAGCCAACTTCCTACAGGTGCTGAAGAACTGCCCCCTCCTGCTCCAAGATTGCCCCCTCCTGCTTTAAGAGTATATAAGTGTGTGAAAAATCAAAATAAATTGGCAGCTTGAACAGACTCCCATTTGTCTTGCTGTCCTCTTTGCGTCTCCCTTTCCCTGCATTCTCTCTCGTAGGTGGTCTCCCCTGTTGATGTCCTGCGGGTCGGGACAGATCCCGGGTGCTGCGCTTAGTCCTTCTGGGTGCTGCGCTTAGTCCTCATCCTGGATTAGCTTAGGATACTGGATGATGCGCTTAGTGCTGCAGCTTAAAGTAGATTAGGATCACGGGTGCTTTGCTTAGTCCTGGGACTGGGTGCTGTGCTCAGTCCTCAGCCTGGATGAGATCAGGATCCTGGGTGCTGCACTCAGTCCTCAGTCTGGATTAGATCAGGAGCACAGGTGTTGGGCTTAGTCCTGGGCCTGGATGAGTTCAGGAGCCTGGGTGCTGGGCTTAGTCCTGGGCCTAGATGAGATCAGGATCCCAGGTGCTGTGCTTAGTCCTGGGCCTTGGTGCTGCGCACAGTCCTCGTCTCAGGTGCTGTACTCAGTCCTGCTCCCAGGTGCTGTGTTTAGTCCTCAGCTCAGATACTGCACTCAGTCCTCGTCCCAGGTGCTGCGCTCAGTCCTCAGTCTGGATTAGATCAGGATCCTGGGTGCTGCACTCAGTTCTGGGCCTTGGTGCTGCGCTTAGTCCTTGAGCCCGAATTATTTGATCAGGATCCTGGGTGCTGCACTCAGTCCTTGGGCCTGAATTATTAGCTCAGGATTATGGGTGCTGTGGTTTGTCCTGGGCCTGGATTCCATCAGGATCGGTTCACAGGTGCTGGGCTTAGTCCTGCGCCTAGGTGCTGTGCTTAGTCCTCAGTCTGGATTAGATCAGGCTCCCAGGTGCTGGGCTTAGTCCTGGGCCTGGGTGCTGCGCTTAGTCTGAGGCCTTGTATTTGATCAGGATCCTGGGTGCTGCGCTCAGCCCTGGGCCTGGATTTGATCAGGATCCCAGTGCTGTGCTAAGTCCTGGGTCTGGATGAGATCACGCTCCCAGATGCTATGCTCAGTCCTGCTCCCAGGTGCTGCGCACAGTCCTCAGTCTGCATTAGATCAGGATCCCAGGTGCTACGCCTAGTCTTGTGTTGGGTGCTGGGCTCAGTCCTCAGTCCGGGTGCTGCGCTCAGTACTTGGCCTGGATGAGATCATGTTTCCGGGTACTGGGCTCAGTCCTGGTCCTGCGTGCTGCACTTAGTCCTCAGTCTGGATGAGATCAGGATCCCGGGTGCTGCTCTGAATCCTGGTCCCTGGTGCTGTGCTCAGTGCTCGGCCTGGTTGCTGCACTCAGTCCTCATCCCGGGTGCTAAGCTCAGTCCTGCTCCCAGGTGCTGTGCTTATTCCTACGCTGGGTGCTCCGCTCAGTCCTGCTCCTGGGTGCTGTGCTCTGTCCTCCTCCTGGATTCGAGCAGGATCCTGGGTGCTGTGCTGAGTCCTGCTCCAGGGTGCTGCACTCAGTCCTGGTCCCGGGTGCTGCACTCAGTCCTGATCCCGGGTGTTGCAATCAGTCCTCCTCCTGGATTCGATCAGGATCCTGGGTGCTGCGCTGAGTCCTGCTCTTTGATGCTGTGCTCAGTCCTGGTCCTGGGTGCTGTGCTCAGTCCTTAGTCTGGATTCAATCAGGATCCCAGGTGCTGTGCTCAGTCCTGCTCCCGGGTGCTGTGCTCAGTCCTCAGCCTGGTTGAGATCAGGATTCCAGGTGCTGTGCTTAGTCCTGCGCTGGGTGCTGCACCCAGTTCTGGGCCTGGGTTAGACCAAGATCCTGGGTGCTGCATTTAGTCATTGGGCGTCGATTATTAGATCAGGAACCCGGGCGCTGCACTCAGTCATGGGCCTGGGTTAGATCAGGATCCTGGGTGCTGTGCTTAGTCCCAGGCCTGGATGAGATCAGGATCTCGGGTGCTGCGCTTAGTCCTGGACCTGGATTGGATCAGAATCCCGGTGCTGTGCTCAGTCCTGCACTGGGTGCTGCGCTCAGTCCTCAGCCCGGGTGCTGCGCTCAGTCCTGCTCCCGGGTGCAGTTAGGGAGCAGTAGATTTCTTCAGGTAAGAAGTTCCATAGCAACTACTAAGTGCCCCACAGCAATAACCCAGGACTGCCAGTAGCCATACCCCAGAGAGGAAGAAAGTGAAAGGAAAATGCTCAACAAGCCCAATTTATCTCTAGTTTAACAAAGTCTGGGGAAAAATGACTTCAGATATCCAGCCACATCCTCTGGCTTTTTGCCGCTACTTTTCTGAGTATAAAAAGCAGGAAAAAAAAAAAGTCTGGTACAAACCAGAGGAACAGAGGTGTTCATAACACATAGTAGGTTGATTTTCATCTTTGATGGATTTAGGGGTGATTCTGTTTCAGTGATGTCAGCAGTCTCCCAAACCACCCTTGTTATTTCCTAGATCACATGAAGATCTAGATACTGTGTTGCTCCATACCGGTTTTGTGAAATACTACTCTGCTTTCCAGCTTGACCTGTGCCATTCCCAAGGTATGCAGCGGCCTACCATTTCTAATTAGGGAATGCAAATAGAACCTGCTCACCAGCTCAAGATGAGATGAAGGAATAATGCAGGACAGCAAACACACTAAACCCAGACCTTAAGCGGGCCTAAACCCATTTGTCTCTGCAGAAATTGCTGGATCAGAGATGGACCTCCTGGGTTCAATCTCATCCCTCATGCCCAAGTCAAGGGCACTGGGTCTATTTTAGGACAGCCCACCCCACTTACTTGCTCAAATAGAGCGAGCAGTATATGACTTCCAAGTCAACTTCTCCAGATTCACCATCTCGTCCTTCAACAAGGACAAGTCTGTAGACACTTAGGATAGCATGACCAAAATTCTGTAGCCCATTTATAGGCATTTTCTGTAGAAACACAAATCTGATGGAGCCTGTCCTTTCTGGTCATCTGCCCACATTCATTCACTCTCATGCAAGGTGGATCCTTTTGATCAATATCCTGAACATCCCTGGTGTTCTCGACCACTGCAGTATTAAACAATATCCACCTTCAGTTTCCAAGGAAATTTTGATTCTTGAGCAATTTTTGCTCCAGAAGCAAGATGGGTTTTCATCGAGACAATACCTTCAGGTTTACCCTTTCCATCACTTACAGATTATGTCTGTCCTCTGGTAGGAAAACACAACTGAAGCTTAGATTCTGAATCCACAAGTGCACAGCTTTTGGCAGAGCTGGTCTGCAATATTACTGGAAAGAATACAAAGAGGACAGAAGCATTTAACCAAGAGGCCTCAGGTCAGGATTATCCAGCATAGAGTCTGAATTCAGACATGCCCATGAAATTGTCCAGAACTTAGCTTTAGTGACAATAAACATAAGGATTATTTAATTGTACAGGACAAATTCAAGGACACAAAAGTATACCTGTAGGCTATCCCCATGATGGTGTCCTGAAAATACTATGGTACAGCATTTCAATAGCAGTCACCAGGGATACCTATCCCATCAGCTATGACAGCCAACTCCTTCTAGCCAGGGCACAGAATGTTGACATAGCTTTCCTGAGCATCAGCTTCAAAATGAAGCAAATATTCAAGTATGTCAGTCTCCCAAACTAACAAGACATTCTAGATCAAGATAGTGCTTTCCCAAAACGTTTTTAGATAAGACTGGAGAGTCTTGAGTAATTCTAAAACAAGATGGTAAGCAGACAAACACTTCCCCATTTAATGACTAAAATCCGCTGAAGTGAAGTTGCCAAAAATGAGCCAGTTCGTTATGAGCCAAGATGATTTCCTGGGATTCAGCTGTTTGAGTGGTTTGGGTTTTTCATGCCATTTCCTAGGCTACAGTCACAGGTGGGGTGAGAGTCTCATAACTAGAGAACCCAAGTTTTCACACTGGCAAAGCTGGTTAAGGGTATGAATAAACAGAATGGAAGTCCCAATTCATTGCAAAACACCTCCACCTTCCACTGCTGCTTCTCTCAGTTCACTTCCTTGTTCCTCTTCCTGCCAATTCTGCCCAGCAGTGCAGAAAGAGGTGACATCCAGGAAGTCCCATCCTTCCAGCTTATTGCCTGAGCTTTTCCTGGGTAGGATTCTGTAGCCTTGGAATTTAGTGAAGAGTCCAGTACAGGGAAATATTGTGCCAAGCTAGACATGCTTTGGTGCCTATGTGGTCTACAAGGATGGATCTTTGAGGAGAGACAAGCAAGAACAGCAGCAGCACACACCCAGTTGAGTGATACTAATGGAGAAGGACAAGTTCTCTGTCAAGGTTGCTGGGAAGGAATTTTCTCCAAGGAACTCGAGGGAGATGTGATCGAGGTGCATGGCAAGCACCTTCAGAGTGTATCCTTTAGCATTGCTTCCTCCCTTCCCTTAATTTACCTTTGCTTTTGACCCATTGAGGTTTTGAAATTATAGTTCCTAAGCCAAACTTTGAGAGTTTTAAGTATTATAAATTCAAAGACAGAATTGTTCTTAAGGTCACAACTAACCAACACAAACTTCTTAATGACACGGAGTGGACAGTTTGTCTGCTGAGTGTACAACACCAGACTGGGGGCAGAGAGTGGCCCAAGGGATGTGCCGAGGTTCCTGTGACTAGAATAACCTGCTCATTAGCCAGGCTTCCATCAAGAGACAGGAGTCACCTGTGTTTCTAAATTATCTGAGGTTAGGAAATGGAATATGGTAGTTCACACAGAATAAAGATTCTCCTACAGAAAGGAAAAGCAAAGCATATCAAGCCTCCCTCCTGTCCTCAAATCCATCCAAAAGACAGTCCCTCAGAGCCCTTAGCCCAGTCCTTCCTTGCTGTTTGGCCACTTGCTGAAGGGAACCATTTGGCACCACCTGGTGGCCGTAACGTAGAACACCAGGGAAATGCAGACTGGAAGCACTTCCCTTGAAACAGAAGTTCTGTCTTGGGGGCAGGGTGATAGATCAGGATCTAGTTTCAGTTTGTTGCAGGTGTGGAGCCAGT
The DNA here is from genome assembly GCF_023159225.1 of Perognathus longimembris pacificus. Lineage (NCBI taxonomy): Eukaryota > Metazoa > Chordata > Mammalia > Rodentia > Heteromyidae > Perognathus > Perognathus longimembris. Next base: position 39,642 of record NW_025961303.1, on the reverse strand, counting down.
TTTGCCAGCACCATTTGTTAAAGAGGCTATCTTTCTTCTATCCTTTTTTGTTTAGCTCCTTTATCAAAGATTAAGTAGGCATAGTTCTGCAGGTTCATTTCTGGGTCTTCAGTTCTGTTCCATTGGTCTTCAGGCCTGTTCCAGTGGCAATACCAAGCTGCTTTTATTACTATAGCTTTATAAGAGAGCTTGAAGATTGGTATTTAATTCTTCCAGCATTGTTCTTTCTGCTTAGGATTGTTTTTGCTATTTGCGTTCTTTTACTATTCCACATGAATTTCCCGATTGCTTCCTCTACTTTGTTAAAAATGGTGTTGGGATATTAATGGGTATTGCATTGAATTTGGAGATAGCCTTTGGCAATATTGCCATTTCGACTATATTAATCCACCCAATCCAGGAGCATAGGAGGTTTTCCCATTTCCTTAGTTCTGCCTAAATTTTGTTTTTAAAGGTCTCATCATAGACGTCTTTCACTTCTGTGGTTAAATTTATGCCTATGTATTTTATGTTTTTTCTGAGGCTATTGCAAAAGGGTTGCTTTCCTGATTTTGGCCTTTGTCTTCTGGTCATTGGTATATAGAAAGGCCATTGGTGTTTGAGGGTTTCTTTTATGTCCTGCTACTTTGCCAAAATTTTGGATCAGCTCTAGTAGCTTGGGAGTAGAGTCTATGGGGTTCTTTAGGTATAGGATCATGTCATCTGTGAAGAAAGAAACTTTAGCTTCATCTTTTCCTATTTGGATCCCCTTTATGGTTTCTTCTTGTCTAATTGCTCTGGCTACTAATTCTAGTACTATGTTGGAGAGGAGAGGAGAGAGAAGACATCCTTGTCTTGCTCCTGATTTTAAAGGGAGTGGGTTTCTGTCTTCACATTTGGGAGGATCCTGTGGACAGATTAGAAGTTCCTGAGAGTGGAATGTTACAGATCTGGCAGCTGAAGTTATCCTGACTCATCTGTATACTCTTCAATGGCCACTTTACCACCAGAACTCTATGTGAGCTAATTATATTTGTGGAGGTAAAGCAGCTTTTGCAACCTAAAACCTAGTCTAGTATACCATCTAAAATCTGTAGAAGATATTTTCCCTCTGCTATAACTCACCCACTTGATGCCTCTATCACTGTACTTATGACTTTATCCTGAGATTATCATCTCTTCTACACTGGAACAATTTCAGACTAACCTGAATTCTTGTTCCCCGGCTATAAGCACTCATATTGGGCTCACAAACCCTTTCTTTGAAACAAGAGCTTTATTATGCATTAACAGAACCCCATCTAGAAGACAGCTTATGGAATCTAGTAGCAATTCAACTTCAAAGCTGTTTACAATTCAGTCTGTCTTCACAGTGGAGTGGCACAGGCAGCACCCCAGTAGAAGGAAGAAACTAGAGTGCTATTGCATAGCAGCCATGCCTCATCCTCTTACAGCAGAGCCTCTTAGATCACCAGGGCCCCTCGAGCTAGGCAAGGCCCTCCCTTTGCAGTCATAACAATCCAATTACTACCAATTCTGCATCATTTAAAGTAATGCTTTGTGAGCTGCCTGCTAGCAATTCCACTAGACCCACCTAGTTTGCACCAGATCCACATTCCAAGAACTGGATGCAGGAAAATCCTTTCGTCTGGAGGGTAAGTTTGTCTGCTTCAATACAAGACTATGGCTACTATCAAGGGTGCCAATTTAACAGAAAAGCTGAGACATTTGTAGATCCATCTCCTAGGAGAATCCCAGAATTCTCCTTGGCACACACATGCAGCTTTGATCATCTACATTTTTATTTAATCAGTAGCTCCTTTTGTGAACTATCACCTATGTTACAGAAGCCTTCCTTTATTCTACCATGTGTTATAAATACATTCTCCACGAACCATTGCAGTCACATGTATTGAGACAAAAATAAATTCTCAGCCAAGCAAAGTTTACTTCCACACACGAGGGTTCACACTAGCCAAAAATTGGCCACAGAGCAACCGTTCTTCCTGATATTTGTCCCTCACACAGCAGGAGGTTCTGCCCCTCTGCTCAGATTGGTTGAGCTCAGGTTTAAAATCTACTCTGCTTATGAATGGCTAGTTTAAATAGGATCAAATGTGCCTGAGGTGGATTTTCAAGTAAGATGAACAGTTCACATATAATCTCAAAATATGCCCAGCCCTGTTATTTCTTCAACAGTCTAGGGTGTGGCATAACTCCATCTTGAAAACCCAGTTTAACATAAAACCTTCCTTTTTACAAATCCTTTATCCCAAACCAGTTCCAGTTTTCCTAAAGACCCAAGGCACCAAGCCAAACCAGGAACTTTTAAGCAATATACGTTGATGGAAAAGAGGTTTTTCTCACCCATGTACGTAGGTCTACAGTAGGTTCTGTAGCATTTCTATGTGTTTCATCTTTATAAGCTGTTCATAGAAATTTACCTTTCAAGGCAGCAAACAAGGACACTGCCCACTTTGCTAATTTTCCACTTGAGAATGTGTAATAGAAATAATGTATGCTTTATTATATATATATGTATCCATTATATGTTCAAAAGATGTGTGATGTCATACATGTCTTATAAGAAAAGGTTTCTCTGAATTGAGAAAGTTCATTGCATTTTCCCTAATATTTGTAAATATAAGCCACAACCAAAAATTAGATACCATGTTCCCAATGTTAGTAGATGAAGAACCACCATCTGAATTCATCTGTCTGCACCCTCAAATTGAGAATCCCCTTTCCAACCACTATTTTGAAAACAACCCTGAGACCAAGACTTGTTTTCCCTGTACAGAAATGGGCACAAGCATCCCAAACCAAGCTCCACACCCAGAATGAGGCTCCACCCTAAGGTGCATGGAGACAGCAGCACCGCATAGAATCTATACCTTCCTCTGGCCACACAGTACTGCATCAGTCCATCCAGTGTCCAAGGTCAGAGAAAATGCCAAGTAACTGGGAATGAAGCGAAGGCTCCTGTGGCTATTTTACAGGATGCCCTTTACTGTGAGGTGCTGTGTTTGAACATTGTAGGCATGTTCAAATGGCCACCGTGGGTGCTGAGAACTCCTGTTTCTCTCGGAAGTCAGAAAATGCCCTGGAGTACCATCCCACAATCATTCCTTTAGTGAACCTTTGGGCCAACACAAGAGTATAGGCTCTCGCTTGCTGCTCTTGAACAATGGATACTGAGGCTAACTGGTGTCATCTTTGGCATCTTGCTGTGAAAACTCATAGAGGTGAAACTCCACCTGCAGATCCATGTAATAGGCTCCTATGAATTCCTAGAGGCAGGGGCAGGGACTCAGACATTAGGCTACCAGACCTGATAGACCTGTATCACGCACTCCACTGAATTCTCAAGCTCCCTGTGAACCTGTCCCTTGACCATGACCCTGTTCAGGCCACAAACAACTCAGCCACTGTTCTTCTAGCAAGGGGGAAATGTGCCCCTCAATTTCCTGTTTTCTGGTCTGAGGCTCTAGTCTTCAATGTGACCAGCAATTGAAGGATGGGGAAGGGCTTGTGAACTGAAGTTCTCAAAATATGTATTATGTATTTAGTAGCTCCCACAGGGTTTTAATTTCACTTGATAGGAACATGATGACCTTCTGTAGAGAGAGAATATCTTAGTTCAAGCAGCCAAGATTGTACTGAACCACCTTTAGTCCTAGTGAGAGCTATATTAGCTTGGTGCCTGGTTGAGCACTTTTGTGACTATTAGGAAAGATTTTTGGCCGGTACTGGGACTTGAACTGAGGGTCTGGGCTCTATCGCTGAGCCTCTCTGTGATCAAGCTAGTGCTCTACCATTTGACCCACAGAGTTACTTCCACCTTTTTCTGTTTATGTGGTACTGGGGAATCAAGCATAGGGCTTTATGCATGCTAGTCAAGTCCTCAACCACTAAGTCTCACTCCAAGCTGCCAGGAAAGACATTTTAAATGCATACTAAGCTTAGCAGACCTTTGGCCTCTATCAGGCTTAAAAGACTGGAAATTAAGATGGCACCTGAACCTTGCAAATTTCCCTGCTTCTTTGAAGACATCTTAAATATTTTGAAAGACTTCCCTGTCTCTTAAGAATTCTTGACTCCACAATCCTAGATGTTTGTGAGGTCTTTTCATGGTAGACCCACCTAGAGGCCAGTTCACTCCACCCAATTTCTCAGGAGGAAAAGAAAAAAAGAAAGTGTTCAGCTACTTGGCCTCCTTCTCCATGGGAACAACGAGACGCACTGCCAATCTCTACATGCTCTGCTTTGGCAAGTTGCTAGGCCTCTATCCACATTCACAGATACAGACTATGGAGAGGGCAAAAAACAGAATGTCCGAAGCAGCCCTAAGGGCTTTAAGGAGACCAGGGCAGCGTTCTATGGTGACAGGTGCTGGCAGAGGCTAAGGGATTCATAGATGTTTCAGAATCTTCTTTCTGAAACCTCATAATTTCCTCTAGTACTTGGAATTAAGAACTGGATCTAGTTCTACTAACAACTTAAACCTAAGCACATGAGGTATGGAGTATAGGCTCTTCAAGCACCAGGGCTAGGCAAGGGAGCCAAGGGGTGATGAGACCAATGAGCAAAGACCAAAGGTGTATACAAGGAGCCTGAAAGGCAGAACTCCCATTGACTGGAGACTGTCATCAGGAATGGACTCTAACATGACCATCAGACCAGAGACTCCTGCAGCACAAGTCACCAGATAGCCAAGACTCCACCCCATGGAAACATAGGCCAGAATCCAGTGTGTCCATAGCTGAGATCACACTGGCCACACAAAGTATGACAGCACATGATAAATGTCTTTGGCTTCATTGTGAAAGATAATATAAAACAGAGTTTATTTAAATATTTGTCCAAACAAAGCTTTTCAATTGGGGGACTTCTGAGCCCATCCATGTATTTGGTTAGGAAAAGCCCTCTGGTTTCCACTCAGTGGAAGGTAATTACTACTCTACTAACACACCCAAGGGTGGTAAGTGGCTTGGACTATGAAGGTGGAGGACCCAAGTCCGAATCCTGATTGTACCTAATGGCTTTTGAACCCATCCCAGGCCTCTAATATAAAGAGGATCAAGAACACACAGCCAGTACCTAACCAAAAAAGTACTCAAATGGCCTGAGGGCAGAAGACTTTGACCTTTGGGATGAAGCATAAATACCAGCAGAGGTGGGCAAAAGAAGGACGCTAGTACCTGGATTTGGTACACTAGCATGCAGTCTTTCACAGTGCATGGGACTATAGGAAAAGCTGTTTCAACCTCCCACATATGGGAGCTCAATGTCCAAAAGGAATTGAGTAGGGACAGGAAGAAAATACCCCTGGTAGTAGTAGAAGAGGTTTTGAATGAACCAGTGTAGAATACAGGCTAGATCTCAAAAGCCTATTAAGTAACTTACGTCAGCTCCAACAGGTTAGCTCTTTGCTAAATCATGCACCGTGTCCATCTTCAGATAATACTTAGCTGCCTAGGGAGTGAAAAGTTAAAGAGAGGTAAGTAACTTCAATAGGCTGTGCTTCCTTCACTGTGTGACAGTCTTGATATTGCCAGCAGTATGTTCTTAGAAGTAGATTGACTACACTAAGTGCACTCACACTCAAAAGGAACTTACGTGGGTGGCTCCTTAACCCTCGAGGAGTTACAAGCCTGTGTAGCACTTTCTGCAGGTGTTGGAGCTTCACATGTTTTCCTGAGCCAATTCCACAGTGGGCTGCTCAACTGAAAAGTTTACTGAGAAGCCCCAGGAAGGATGCAGTAACCACTTCTGTCAGGACTAGGGAACATTTCCAAAAAGTAGACAACACTAAAGTGAAATCAGACAAATAGTTTCTCTTTTGCAAAATCTACAAATCTGAAAGAGGACTGGAAGCCAGCAGGAGGCAGGAGAAAATGCAGGGTGAGAGGGAGAACATGATAAATTTGGCACATTAAAGGGAAAAAGGTCATAAATGAATTGTACTCAGGTTACGAAGGGGGATTCAGAATAGAATCAGAATTTCAGATGCTTGAGGAATGTATAGAAATACCACAGTGAAATCACTTCCTTTGGATACTATAGACTGAGTTTTCCAAAAAGTCACCTATTGTTTCCTCTAAGGAATTTAGAACTCAGAGGTTAATGCTTTTAGGTATATTTATTCAGGTTAGGAGTTTCCTAACCAGTCCTTCAATGAGGGCAGGCAGGAAGCCAAATAGCAGAGCTCAGCTCTTCAGTAGCTTTACACTTAGAGGAGGCAATCACACCCACCAGATTCTCAGGTATCTTTTAACTTTAAATTTTTTTTATTATCAATGTGATGTGCATAGGGGTTACAGTCAAGTCAGGCAAAGAGTACATTTCTTTTGGACAATGTCACCCCTTCCCTCCCTCTCTCCCGGTTTTTCCCTCCAATCCTACCCATAAGTTGTATAGTTCATTTTCAAATAGTGTCCACTGAGTACCATTGCTGCATTTGTTCACACTCTGTCCCTCCATTTCTGTGCCTTCCTTTACCCTCCCAAAGACCTATAAACAAACATACACAACAAAAAAGAAAGAAAACAAAAAAAAACAAAAACAGGAGAAAATACAGAATCCTTGTTTCCATTTTCTTGAAACTAATTTTGACTCCTGTGAGTAACTCCACACCCTACCCTTTGTTTCAGCTTAGATTGAATTGGCCCTCCATCCAATTTATGCTAAAGTGAGAGCTACCAAGGAGATCTTCCAAGAAAACAAAAGCCCTTGTATGTGTTACTCTGGTCAGTGATTATACATTTTCCACCACAGGCTAGACATCCTCTATAGCAAGAGACAGGCTGTGGAGAAGCAGCCCACATCAGAGCATCTGGAGATGGAGACAGGTGTTGAGTGATTTATAACTGAGTTCATTTACAAGGAGTAATGATGAACTGGGGAGGAGATGGGAAGTGAATTTCCAACAGCTCTGAAAGGACAGTGACAGAAAGTCTCCATAATAAACCAGCATTCCTTCAAGAGGGACCAGCCAACACAGCAAGCCTGCACCTCCCAATGAACAGTACCCACACCTTGCTCTCTGTTGATCTTGCTAGCACCTGGCACTTTACCATGCATGGGGGCAATGGAGTGGATCAGGTGAGAGAACAGAAAAACTTATGTCCTTGAAGCTTAGGAACATAGTGGGAGGGCTGAAAGTGAGGAAGTGGGTGGATGGACCTTGAATAAACATTGAGAACCATCTAGTTCTCCTTTCTGTTCCAAGCTAAAGCCTGCAAGACCAGAGATCTGTCACACAACTCTATCTTATTGGCCTGAACAGGGTCCGAGGACACGTTAGATTGCTGCAGAGCCACAAATGAAGTACTCATTTTCAATACTTGATGCACTTAGAGTACATCTGAAACCCATTTTCCTCTTCTAACATTAAGCTTCTACCTCCCTAACACACCTGAAGCAAAGTTTATCATCCGATTGAGGAGGAGGAGGAGATAAGAGGAGGAGGAGAACAGAGGATGAGGAGAAGAGAGCAGAGGAGTAGGAGAACAGGGGAGGAGGAGAGCAGAGAACAGAGGAGAGCAGTGGAGGAGAGCAGAAGAGAGCAGAGGAGATCAGAGGAGAGCAGAGGAGCGCAGAGGAGCTCAGAGGAGTGCAGAGGAGAGCATTATTTAATTTTGTTTGTTTTGCTCCCAGCTGGGAGGAGAGGCATAGGCTGAGGATGGCCCTTGCCTGTGGGTCCCCATGCTGAGCCCCATACAGGTCCCTCACCGCGCCTGCCTGGCGCCAACTCCTCCAACTAATTGTGCTGCCACCAGGACTGCACTTTGGAGGACTTGTCCCTTCTCCTGTGGCCAGTTGTCTTGGCAGGAGGTAGAAGGTGGCCAGAGGACCCCCCCCACCACCATGCTGGCGAAGAAGCCTGCGGGGAAGGGAGCAGGGCGAGAGGCTGGATCCGAAGAGCCCAGCCCCTCCAGGCAGCATTGCACCTGCGCCATGCCCCAGAACACCACGCTGGCGACCCTCCTCTCTGGGGTGGCCGGGCTTCTTGTCTGTACCTTGGGGTGAAACCCAACGACCTTCAGACAAGGAGCCTCGCCCTGGAATCTGCTAAAGGGGCGCCCTCCGTTCCCCTGCTGCCCAAGAAGTTGGATCAGCTGAAAGCCATAGTACAAAAGCGACTTGAGTGGAGCAACTCCTGGCTCAGGTGTGTGAGGCTGGGCTTTGCGCTAGGGGGAGTTGCATGTGGATAGAATTTTGCACAGGTGCGGTCAGTGTGCAGGATTCACCCTTACCAGTCATACAGTTGATTTGGGATTTGTGAGCCTCTGTGGTATCTATTTATTCATGTCCCTTCCTTGGTTTCCCTCCAAGTCTGTGTGTAGGATCTTCCCTCTGTCTTACTTAAGGATTGCATGTTGCAATGGCAACATGGTCTTTGCCCGGCTGTTCAGTTTTGTGGAGTCTGGTCTGACAGCATTCTCAGTCGTATGGAGAATATTCATTGTAATGCTCACATCTGTTGTTCATATACCAAGGCTAGGCCTTATCACTAGAGAAAGGTAAGCACTCTTAAAAGTGAAATAAGCCTATAGATTTAAAATTCATTTAACTCGGAATTCTTTTCATATTAAATGCTTTAAAAATTGGAAAAAAAAGTTTTCCTTTGTTTTTGGAGGGGGAAAGTTAACAGAGGTTGTACTCAGATATTGATGAATGGAGAATTGAAAGGGATTCCTTTAAAGATGACTTAGATTCCTGTAGGGATAGGGTAGTTTGTCTGCCAGTGGAGAGATGCAGTAGTTGCAGCCCGAATGTGATAAAGTATGTCTACAACATTGGCTGTTATTGATAGGACACACATTGCCATGAGCTGCATTGTTAGTGCCGGGGTTTTGCCTTGGCTGTGCAGGGAGAGGGTGGTGATAGTTGAATAATGAAGAAAGGTGTTACCCAAATCTATCAATCTGTCAATGGTAATTTGCTTTTTAAATTAAAAACAAAATTATGTCTTGAGTACTGTTAGCATTGCCTACGATCCATGCACTTACATAAATGCTGTTTGTGCAGGCTATCAAACATTATTAACAGCCACAGAGGAAGAGTCCCAGAAGAACTCACAGAACTGGAATACTACGGCTAGCTCTTAATATATCTTCTTTTCCTACAGAAATCCTATGAACACATGGCTAAACTAAGAATCACAAGAGAAACACCTTCTGAGTGCAACTGTCCAGCAGGTAAAAAATGAAACTTACTTAACTGGGTTCCCTCTAGAGGAGAGCATTTGCAAACAAAAGGTCCTGTGCCTGTCAGGTCTACCTGTAACAGTAACAGAGAAAGAATGCAGACCCAACTTGCTTTAATAAAATCAACATGTCTCCCATAGACAGATGGCGAGTAAAGGCCCAAATATTATTTTAAGCAGCATACCAGTGTCTGTGAGGGGAAAACAAATGAGCTAATCATCATGAAAAATACAGGCAAGGGGATATATGAAATTCTTAGTGTCCCAGATTGAAAAGTCATCTTCAATTTTATTAAATAATTTCAGTGTTCGTGGTGAACATGGTCTGAATGGTGTGAAGCCCTGGTGTTTAATTATCCTTAAGAGTTTGCTATATATTCTCTGGGATGATTATTACGGACTTTTTTTTCCTTCTTAATGTGATAAATGAATAATAAACAGCAATTCCCTTGGGTTTTGTTGCTGTTGTTGTTTGTTTTTTGGTGGTTGTTGTTGGCTCTATCAGTTGCTTTCCTTCTTGCCACCACTAGAGCTCCAAATTGCATCAGGTTTACCTGGCTCCTTGGGAAGGAACTCTTTGAAGGGGCACATTCCTACACACAGAACCAAAGGGGGTTTTTGGTGAGTTACAGAAATATACTCAGTTCTGTTTGCTCAATAAAAAGACATCACCCAAATGCAGGCTTTGTGTTGAAAGTAAACATTCTGGAGAAAACCAGTTGATGCAATATTGTATTAGGAAATTAACTGGCTGGCCAAAAAGGCTTAGAAAGAAGATATGGCACTTCCCACCTGATTTGGCTGGAACCTCTGTTTGCCATGTGTGACTAAAACTTGGTACCCAGACATCTGTTTGCAGGACAGAGCGAGACAAGTGTGACCTCAACTCAGTTGCTGTGGACACATGCCCATCCATTGAAGTTGACACTCTTGATGACAGGCTGAGTCTCAGAGCCAAGGGTCGGTAGCAAAGAAGCAAAGTTGTGTTGTTTGTAGTCACTAATGGCTTTTGCTAGAACTCAGGTCTTACTGGGGTTTGCCCAGCTAGCCTCTGGGAATGCTTTGAGGACGATTTATTGAATGGCTTCTCATGATAGGAGAGGCTCTTTGTGATTTACTTTTTATAATTAGGAGAGTTTTAAGTGCTAGCAATCTTAAGATTCATCCCCTGGGCAGAGGGACTCCAGAGTCAGAAACCTAATAAGGAATCCAGAATGAGCTGGATCAGTCTAGACTGCAATCTTAGAGCTGGAATCAATGAATTGGGATTGTTTCATCTTCCCCCTCTTCTCTCTTCTTCTCCTCCCCTTTCCCTTGGCTTCCCATCCCCTCCTCCCTTCCCTGCCTTTCCTAGTCCTCTCCCCTCCTTCTCTTGTCCCTTCCCCCCTTCTCTCTCTCTGTCCTTTCCCTTGCCCCTCTTCTGTTCCCTTCAACCCCCTCTCCAGCTTTTTTCTTTTTCTTTTCTTGCAGCACTGGGAATCAAACCCGGGCCTTGAGCATGCTAGGCCAACCCAAATGGAGTTTTCTTTCTGATAGTATATTTGGAAAAAGTGACTGTGTTTTTCAAATATTGTTAATCACCTAACCTTCTCTTCCCCCAAACACAATAATCCCAAAGCCTATGAATGTTCACAGCCAGCTAAACAAGTTGTAGTTAAGTATTTGAGTTTGATCCTCTCCATCATGAGGTTTAGGATGACCTCAGATGTGGGCCACGTAGTTAATCTAACAAAGGCATGGGCCGTACCAGCCTGGAGCGGACTTCCAAAAGGCAGATTGTCCAGAGCCTGGCTTGAAATTATAACTATGTTATAACTGTAATTGCGGCTTGGTTTTCATTGGACAATCACAAGCAGTTCAGCTATATAGAAAGAAATGTGTATCCACAATTTTTGATCATTTTCTGTGGCTGAGAATAGCCTCTGTTTTTTTTGTTGTTGTTGTTCCCTGACAATGAATACTTTTTTAGATGGTAGTTAAGGTGATCATATTAATTAGTATGAGGGCATCTATGTACGTATGAAACTAGTCCTATATCATTACAACAACCTCCTCTGGTCGTATCTTACAAACTTTAGTGCCAAGAACATAAAAGTCTCTGGGATATTTTTAGGATGTTGGAGGTTACACAGTCTAAGCCATAAGTTTGATATGGGCATTGTCTCTTCAGAAGAGCCTGTCTATCACATGTGAACATTTCTAAACATCCCATGCCTTCACCACATCATGACGACGAATCCTAAGGTTGGTATTCTCAAATTATTCCTAAGTTTTCAACTTAGTTCTGCTGACAGTAGGAAACACAAGTACTTCCTGTTGTTTAATGTATACACCACAGCCAAGAAACATAGGCAAAGGTAGGCCCTGGGACTCACTGCCTGTAATCCTAGCTTCTCAGGAGCCTGAGATCTGAGGATTGCAGTTTGAAGCCAGTTGGGGCAGGAAAGCCTATGAGACTCTTATCTCCAATAAACTACTCAGAAAAATCTGGAAATGGCACTGTGGCACATGTGGTAGAATGCCAGGCTTGAGCAAAAGTTGCTTGGGACAATACCCAGAGTTCAAGTCCCAGGACCAACAAAAACAAAAATCCCATGCAAGAGTAAGCATTTATTGCTTCAGGTTTAAATTTATTGTAGTAAACATGTGTAACGAAAATATAATTGTTGAGAAAGACTAAAGAGAAAGCAGTGTCAATGTGTTTGAAGAAAATGGGATCGTTTGATGTTTAAATCTGCCTTTGGCCTTGTTCAATGTTTTTATTGCATACAAGTTTGCTAGTCTGACACTTTAGCTTAACTAGAAATTAGAAATCTTCCTTTTAGTAAGACTATTTCAAAGTTGGAAAATACTCATTTTCCTCTGCAAAGGAATGGTCTCTATTACATCCAGTGAAATGGATTATCTAATATCAGAGATACGAACCTCAGACTCACAGAAGCCAGAAGCCATTAGTGTGAATAAGATGTTTGTCGACCTTGTGCTGGGTTTAATGGGATAGCATTTTAGAAGAATTTGGCCAGCAGCACACATGTCTAGTTGGGCATTGTAATGCCAGAATGGCTCGGGATGAATTTAACCTCACTCCCCGACCCATCTTCTTCTCCTGTGTCTCCCAGTGAATGGTGTCATTGTCCAAACCAGACTGAAGTTGCCTCTTTAAATTTTAATGTTGGAAATAATGGGATTAAGTGGTGAAAGATGCCAGAGATAACGATGGATAATGGAAATAGGTAGTAACTACTGGCCTATGTAAATGTTAAATAATTGTTTATGTGAATGTAACCACTTACAATTATACACATGAATATGTCTCATTGATTTCATTTCTGTGGCAATTTTAACTCCAGTCCTAAGACACACAAAACTCTGAGTGAGACTGAACTGTTATTGATTACTGATGTGACTCTACTGGTGTCAGTCACCTAGTGGTGAGGTTCTACTTTTGTCAAACTGTTGCTGAGACTGAGCCACTGTCAAGTGTTGGTGAGACATTATGGGTACCATTCCTGCAGAGTCAGAACCAGAGCAATGTCTTCTGTAATTGAAATTAATCAACTTAGCCTTGGGGATTTACTATATTAAATCAAGCTAGAGATGGATGAACAGGAAAAACTCTTCTGTCTCAGTGACAGAAATTGTTTGTCTACAGACATTTCTCTTGGTCACTATGGCAGCAATCCCCTCCCCCAACTTTGTTAGCCATTAAGATGTATCAAGTGTACTGGAAGACAGAGATGACCATTTGCAGCATCAGGCATTTAAAATAAAAATGGATTTCCTGGAAAGTTGGAAAGTTATTTCTTGGAGGAAATGTGAGATCCTTAAAAACCTTAATCGGCTTTTTTTTTCTTACTTGAAAAGTAGTTTGTTTCTTCAGTCATGGTGAAGCTGCGTGCATAGGACAAGCCATGTCCTTCATGCGCCTGTGTTAGGAATCTTCTCCCTGGCAGTGCCCTGGGCAGGGCAGAGTTACATAGACAAGCAAAATCGCAGTTCCTCCCACCTAGGGCAGGCACTCATACTCAGGGAAATAAAACCTAAGGAGTTGATTGATTTGAAAGTTATTTGTAGATTTAAGGTGATAGGAAAATATAGTAGTTTAAAATTTTACCCAAGCAATCAGGGCTGGGAATGTGGCTTATTGGTAGAGTGCTTGCATAGCATGCACGAAGCCCTGGGTTCAATTCCTCAGTACCACATAAACAGAAAAAGCCAGAAGTGGTGCTGTGTCTCAACTGGTAGCATGCTAGCCTTCTGCAAAAGAAGCTCAGGGAAAGTGCCCAGGTCCCTGAATTCAAGCCCCAGGATTGGCAAAAAACAATTACAAGCAATAAATTAATGCGCATTACACAAAAAGTAAAAAATTCCAAATTGGTAGGCTATTGCTCTCAGAAAGAGTTTAGCGACAATGCTTCTGAAAGGGTAGTAATTGGATTTAGAATGACTAAGGTATCAATAATTTGAGTATGACTGGCTCTTCAGAGTAGATAGTCAGAACAAATACCTGGAGAGCCTTTTAGAGGCAGAACTTGGGCAGTTTGCTGGGATCATGGCAAGCTGGCTAAAAGCATAACGTGGAGGCTAAATGTTACCTGGTACCAATACCACTGTTCATGGTACAGTTCTGTTTGTTGTTGGTGGTTTTTTTTATATGACATTTAGCTGAAAAGGTAATTCTAAAATCATGAAGTTAATACAATTATAGCTAAAATTCATTGAGTGCTTATTCATTAGTGCAGGCAGGCTCTATTTCAATGTTTTGCTTGTTTTATTCCCTAATTATAGGGGATAAGCACTATTTATTTTTTTAAAGTTTTTATTATAAAACTGATGTACAGAGAGGTTACAGTTTCATACGTTAGGCATTGGATACATTTCTTGTACTGTTTGTTACCTTGTCCCTCATACGCCCCTCCCCACTCCCCCTTACCCCCATGAGATGTTCAGTTCACTTACACCATATAGTTTTGCAAGTATTGATTTGTTGTTGTTTCTCTTATTTTACCCTTTGTCTCTCAATTTTGGTATTCCCTTTCAATTTCCTAATTCTAATACTGTGTACACGGTTTCCAATATACTCAGATAAGATTACAGAGATAGTGTAGATACAATCACAAGAAGGTGATACAAGAACATCATCAACACCATAAACTACAGATACACATGGGATGTTGAAAGTAGTTACAACTGTGATATAACAATCATTTCCATGAAATGGAGTTCATTTCACTTAACATCATCTTATGTGATCATAAGTGTATAGCTATTGGACCTTATGATCCTCACTGTGGCTTGCCTAAACCTAGCACTATTTATTCTTAAAAAATTATTTCCATGTTTGCAGATGATAAATTGAGGTATAGATAGAATAAAGAAGGTCAGACAGCAAGTAGTGCACAGCCACTGATCAAGTCAAGCAGATAAAGCTCATAGGGTTAGTTAGTGCCATACGGGAGAGCAGCTTAAAAGTAAAAAGATGTCTAGAGAGTGGAAAGACTAGAAAAATACTGGATTGGTGGCTGGCGGCAGGGAACGCCCTTTAGAATTCAGCACAGAAGAGTCACATGAAACTATTTTGAAGAGAGGAAGCTGGGTGAATCCAGGGCACCCACTAGAAACCATAAGACCCGGCTACAAGTTTCTCAACTGGGGAGTAAAAGTTTGAGGTAGACTGAAGGCAGGATGGATGGAAAGGGAATTCATTTGAGCCCTGCTACTAGGGAGAAGGCATTAATGATGATTTGTATGATTTTTCAGGTTAATGGTGATTGCATTAGCAGGTGGAGAGCCTGTTCTTTTATTGATTGAACTTCCTAATGCTGACCATTTTCAACTACCCTTCCTTTGAAATTATCTTTCCTCCATTGTGCTGGTGATCACTGTTGGACCTCAGCTCCCCTCTCTTCCCACCCTCCTTCTATGGTTCTTTTCTGAAGTTGGCAGTCTTCACTGTCAAATCTGGGACTCATTTCTTTCCCTCTCCACTATGCTACAGAGTAGGTATGTGGTCCAATTAGCTTCATTCAGAAAGCTGCACAATTTCATGGCAGGGGACAGCTGGGGCCCATTCCCATCTTCACCATATTAGTTGTGGAATAATAGTCTTAGATACTGTTTTGCTCAAGTGTGAATTTGAATGATACCTCCATAATGGAGTATTTCAATGCACCGAGTCTAGAGAAAAGGCTCCCAACACAGTGGTCCCTTGGCAAGTTTAATTTGCTCTTTTTCTTTTCTTCCCTCTTCCTCCTTTCAAATTTTTCCTTTCAGTTGAAGTCACTTCCCTGATGGGGATTCCTCCTATGTTAACAGAAATAGTCATGGTTTTCATTTGCTTGCCAGATGTTAAACTGCACAATCACCTTTCATAGATAAATAGCACAGTGATTGTCTTTTTTTATTTTTTGGCCATTCCTGGGGCTTGGACTCAGGGCCTGAGCACTGTCCCTGGCTTCTTTTTGCTCAAGGCTAGCACTCTGCCACTTGAGCCACAGCGCCACTTCTGGCCATTTTCTGTATATGTGGTGCTGGGGAATTGAACCCAGGGCCTCATGTATATGAGGCAAGCACTCTTGCCACTAGGCCATATCCCCAGCCCCAGTGATTGTCTTTTGGTTTCAAACATGGAATGAGTTACTACTCTAAATGTTGTGCCAAGTCGCAAGACCACCCCCAAGAAGACCACCGAGATTCAGACACTCCGAAATGCAAAAGCAATGCTAGGCTTTATTTAACGAGCTGCCAACTCAGGCCTCGTCCTACCCACCGACACAGCGGAGGTTAGGAGGAAGCCCCGAGCTGTGTTTACACAGGGCTTATAAAGGCAAAGAACAAGGTTACAACAATCAGCTGTGCAAGCGAGATTAGAACACAGGTACAAATCTGATTGGCTCAGGATTCGATTCTAAAATGGGGTTCACGTGGTGGGGCCTGACTTCAAAGTCTGGCACCTCATTTCCCCCTTTTTCTTTTTGGTACCTTGGGAGCCAATCATGGCTCCATTCTGTCCATTTCAATGGCTTGCATGTCTAGGGGATGATATAAAGGAAAGGCATGGGCCAGTAGGGCCCAATGTACTAACCAAAGGGCCTGTCACCATTTCTTACAAGAATAGTCTCTGTACCTCTGTTTTGCATGCCTCTAATTTATCCTGCCTCATCTTCACAAAAACAACTCTGGTCCCTTGATTTTAAAGGGGGGCTGATGGGTGAAGATCATCCATCTTCTGTAACTTCTTCAGGCTGACTCAGGGGCATAGACCTTACCTAGCCAGGAACCTATAACCTTAGTCTCAGTCTAACTTTCTTTTCTTGAGGCGAAGGCAAAGCGGCTGAGTTGGGTGCTTGGAGACCTCCCATGTTCCATCACGGTAGTTGTCATCCAGGGCAAAAGGTTCAGCTGGCCTGGCATGGGAGCAATGGACCCAAGTGGTGACACTGTCTACCTTAAGGGCGGTGGGAGTAGTCAGTAGCACCACATAGGGTCCCTTCCATCGTGGTTCTAAGGATTTGGGGTTATGCCTCCGGACGAACACCCAATCTCCTGGTCTGAATAAATAGGGGGTAGGGACAGAAGCAGAATCATATAATGCCTTAAGTTGGGGTCACATTCTTGTACACGAGCTGCAAATAATCGAGTTTACACAAAAATTTAGCATTATCCAAATCATCAAGCAATTCAGTCTGAAGGCTAGGGATAATGGGCGGAGGGTACCCATACATTATTTCAAAAGGAGTAAAGCCAAGCCGATAGGGAGAATTTCTTACTCTAAGCAGAGCAAAAGGAAGGAGTGACACCCAGTCTGCGCCAGTCTCTAAGGCCAATTTAGTTAAGGTCTCTTTTAGAGTCCGATTCATTCTCTCTACCTGTCCTGAACTCTGGGGTCTATAAGCACAATGCAATTTCCAAACCGTCCCCAGTGCTAACCTCTCATTTGACAAACTTACCCTTACTAACCATTATCATAGATGACTGGCAAATTCCTGCCCAGTAGACAGACATGGGCATTGGAAAGGCATGCTTATGAACTATTCTTCTAGGACTCCCCGGCTTTAACTTTTGAAAGGCCAACAGTAGTGACTCTAGGATCTGACACCATCTCTGCCATCCAAGCAGTGGCTTACTGCCTCTGGATGCTCCATCACTTTTGTCCCAGGAGGAGTGACTTTCCACTGGACTTAGACTCAGGGCCTGAGTGCTGTCCCTCAGCTCTCCAGCTCAAGACTAGCACCGTACCACTTTTGAGCTCCACACCACTCCGTTCCCAGCACTCTGCTGGCTGGTTAGAGACAAGTCTCTCACAGGGACCTTTCTTTGCCCGGGCTGGCTTTGAACCGCAGATTCAGATCAGTGAGTCTTATAAGGGGCCACTTTACTCCAATTATAAGCAACAAGGTGGTCCACACAGAAGTAGTTTTTAAGCATGCTCTCTTACCTGGAACTTATTAAGGGTCAGTATTAGATCTTGACAAACTTGTAGGAATCACCTGTGCTTCTCTGTGGGCCTGCTGGAAACTGTTACAAAAAACTTACAAAGAAGCTGAAATGGCAATTAAACATTTTGGTAGCCATAATTCTCCTTTTCTCACTTTGCAATAATTATTTAGGACAATTTTACTTCCAAATTTCTTATCTAGAAATGTATTCTTGATTTCCAAAGCCTTTCTAACACTAACACAACACTTTAGCTTTTATCTGCATCGGAAAAACTGAAGCTCACAGGCATTCTGAAACCAGGTGCCGCCCTTTGCTTATGTGCTGCTTGTTTTAAAAGAGCCTCTTTTTTTTTCTTCAGTCCCAGTTACTGCATGGCATGAAGACCTTTGAATTTAAACTTAGTTTTGCATCATACTGCAGTCTTAAACATGTTCACACTCACACATGCACACCCACATACATTTTCAAAAGATCTTAAAGCGCGCTGAATAAGCATCGGCCGTACATTTTCAAGTCCAGGGGAGTGGAAGGAACGTTCCCCATCATCCGTTTGTCAGTCAGGCACAGTGCAAGAAAGAAACTCACAAAAATGAGCTATCTCCTTAACCTCCCTCCAGTGAGCTAGGATCAAGTCTAGGGGGCTAGATGGAGGTCCTAAAGATAGAACGTTATCCATAGCTCTGATCAGATGTTCAGTCCAAAAGGCTACAAAAAACAAAACAATTAATACAAAAGGAGGAAAACACACAGGCCTGAGAACAAGAAGAGCTACAAGTTGGAGATCTCCCAAGCTGGCCCACAACCTCCTACAAGGGTGCAGAAGGAAGGGACGGACCCAAGTTGGCCCACAACTTCCTGAAAGAAGGAGTGGACCTGAGTTGGCCCACAACCTCCTGCAAGGGTGCAGAAGGAGTGGACCCGAGTTGGCCCACAACCTCCTGCCAGATAAGCAGAAGGAGCAGACCCAAGTACAAGGTGGGCAGGTTGAGTCTCGTTTAGGAGGCCCTCCTGGTCAGTTCCAGCCAAAAACCAAACTGACTCGCGCCCTACAAGTATAAGCCACTGTTTTCTTACCGTCGGAGTCTGGGATCTCAGGGTCTCTGGGGCTATCCCGGACGAGCCCCCAAATGTTAAAATGTTGTGCCAAGTCGCAAGACCACCCCCAAGAAGACCACCGAGATTCAGACACTCCGAAATGCAAAAGCAAGGCAAGGCTTTATTTAACGAGCTGCCAACTCGGGCCTCGTCCTGCTCACCGACACAGCGGAGGTTAGGAGGAAGCCCCAAGCTGTGATTACACAGGGCTTATAAAGGCAAAGAACAAGGTTACAACAATCAGCTGTGCAAGCGAGATTAGAACACAGGTACAAATCTGATTGGCTCAGGATTCGATTCTAAAATGGGGTTCACGTGGTGGGGCCTGACTTCAAAGTCTGGCACCTCATAAAAATATAAGAGATAGGAACTACAACGGGTTATAATCATGAACTGGTTGTACGTGCAACTACTTCAGAGGGGCAAAGTTTAATCTTTCAGTTGGACTCCAAAATACAGCATAAAACAAGCTGTAGGAACATGATATATGAAACATAAAAATGGCCAACCCCCTTCTGTTGAACCTGGGTAACTGCAGTCGAAATCAGGACACGGGGGATGCAAGGCGAGTGAACCAATGCATACTTTATTCCAAGAGGGCCAGGGTTTATATAGGGTTAGAAACCAATTTTACAATTACAGGGTAAAAGATCAATACAGCATGACATTTTTCTCAAATACAGAAGTGGAGGAAATTTCCTACTGTGAGGGCAGGAACTTGGTACAAATGCCTTTCTAATTACAGGAGGTAGTGACTACAAAGATTATAGATATCAAAACAAGGAACTGTATACAACCGAGGTAGAACTAATTATCTCCTAGCTATTATCTCCTTAAGGCTAGATAACATTAATCTTGACTTCTCCAAATACTTGTGAAATAACAGTGAGGAGACTTTCCTGTTTACAGTGAGAATCTAGTGAGGAGACTTTCCTGTTTACAGAGATAATCTAACACTAAAGGCAGCTGGTCTAGCAAGTCTCCTAAGAGAGACTTGCTAAGTAGGGGGAAAAAGGAGATTCTCGCAACAACTGGTGGCTTCCTTTGGCCCACAAACACCAGAAACTCCTTTCTGGGAATGTGTTCCCAAGGGCCTATTAGTGTGCTAATGAGGCATCAGAGTAACCGTGCCGGGGCTAAATTTTTCCACTGGTTGGAGATTTTAATTCTCCAACACCCTTCCATATCTAGAAATTGTTTGTACAGATGTTAAGAATGATACAATGGCTGATCTTTTATGTAGCAATTAGAGTAGGAATTTTATTTGATGAAACAGATGCTATTGAAAAAATTTATCTCAGCAAAGTACTGACTCATACAGAATAATATGAATTTTTTTCTTTTTGAGGGGGGTGGGTAGATGAGCCTAAGTATACTTGCTAAAAATGTGTTAAAAAAAAACAAACCTGGGGGCTGGGGATATGGCCTAGTGGCTAGAGTGCCTGCCTCGTATTCATGAGGCCCTGGGTTCAATTCCCCAGCACCACATATACAGAAAATGGCCAGAAGTGGCGCTGTGGCTCAAGTGGCAGAGTGCTAGCCTTGAGCAAAAAGAAGCCAGGGACAGTGCTCAGGCCCTGAGTCCAAGCCCAGGACTGGACAAAAAAGAAAAGAAAACAAAACAAAACAACAAAAAAAAAACCTAAGCTCTTCAAAATAAGCCCAGGGACAGTTCCCAGGCTTTGAGCTTGAGCTCCAGGATTGGCATAAGAAGAGGAAGAGCAGGAGGATGTGAAGGAAGAAATGCTTAGGTTTAGCAGCATGAAGTGGGACTCTCCTGGGTTTATTTAAACTCTAGCCTTGCCATTTCCTACTTCTTTGACCTAATCCAGTTACTTCTTTGAGTCCCAGTTTCTTTCTCCATTTGAGAATAATAATTTCATTATGTGTCATATATCCTATTAAATGGATACCTTTATATAAAGACATTAGTTCATTGTCTAGCACAAGATATGTAGTAAGTGCTAGTTATTGTTGAAAACTGGGTGTGAAGCAGCTGCAAGCCTTACTAGGTAGGTGCTCTTGGGAGAGTTTGTTAATCTTAAGTCCTCAGCTTTGTTTACTCTTTCAGCCAAACTTCTAAAACTTTTGTGTAAGAACTGAAGGAGGTGTGTGTGTGTGTGTGTGTGTGTGTGTGTGTGTGTGTGTGTGTGTGTGGTATTTCACAGTTTAGCCTAAAACAAAACTGATTTAGAGTCAGAAAAGAAGTTGTGTGTAGTTTTATTAACCATAGTAAAGAGTTTAGATTTAATTTCAAATATTCTAAGAATACATTGGAAAGTTTAGCTAGAAAAGTGATGCACCGTGTTTTAGAAAGATCCCCTTGATTACTGTGGTGTTGTAGAGAGAGGTTCAGACATGCTATCAATAACTGTGGTGCTCAGAACCATGAAAGAAACAGAGACATGCTCACTAGACACTATGTTGAAAATTAACTATGTAACTCGTGTGTGAGAAATGGAAGAAAACATTGGGAGAGAGCCTGGGGAAGGGGTGACATTGTCTAAAAAGAAAGGTACTCATTACCTAACTTGTTATTGTAATCTCTCTGTACCTCACCTTTTTAATAATAAAAGAATAAAAAAACTACAAAAAATTTTTTAAAAACCCACAGGATAACTACCACCTTGAGCCATCCTTAACAATTTTCCATATATTTAAATAAAATACATAAAATTCCTAAAGGAAAAAACCAAAAATCCTAAGCTCTTGTTAAAATGTAAACATTACCTATATAAGGCTTTTGCCTGATTGAATTCATTTTCTTAGAGCCCGTTCAGTATCTCATAGGTAGTATTCCTTCCATTTTTAATAAAAATCTTAGGAGGGTGAGGGGATTTGGTGTGTTTTTCACAGCACTGTAAAAACGATGGCATTGTGGAAGTTAGCTGTCCTCAGATATATGACTTTAGTGGGCAGCAGCCCCTCTAATGCCATTCTCGGATATATATGCTGTTTCCAGATATTCCTATCACTGGAAGAAGGTGGATAGCACTATTGGATGGCCAGTTGTTTCAATATTTTACTTGGATGTACAAAGAGGTCAGGCTTAGAGCCATCCTGGAGAAAAGAGGGGCTGGATTGGGTGTGTTTGCCCTTGGGCAAACTATATGGGGCTGAACTAGACTGTGTATATGGGAATCTGTTTTGGATCCTTCCATGATGTTTTACTTTGAGTGTTCTTCACTGTACCAGAGGCTTGGGGCTGGCCTAGGCATTCAAATATCTATTCCCCAGTCTTGCTTTCCTGGCCTCTTTAGAATGATTGAAGGCTTTGTCCAAGTAGGTGGTCTGCCACAGAACAGTCATGAGTGCAAGACATAAAGGCCTTAACTACCTGCTAAGTGGCAGGTGAGAACCCGAGAGTTTATTTATAAAAACCTACAGGTAAAATGATACATACTTATCAAGTACGACATATTTCACATATAGAGTGGTTCAATCTAGCTAACATGCAGATCGCACATTATTATCATTTTTTGTGGTGAGAACACTCAACATCTACTCTGTATTCTCAGAAGGTAGATTAAGAGTTTATGCATAAGACCCAAAATTACAGGAAGCCTAGAGATTTAATTGCCAAGCAATGGTATTGGCAAATATCAAACTTAGGTCTTGGTAATTCTTAGACATTTTGCCATTTTGCCGCACAAGCCTCATGAGCATTAACAGGATTTCAATTGAACACTAGTCTGAAAAAAATGAGGTGTTGGTGAAATTGGAAAAATAATAATAGGATTTGGGACCAAAACTCTGTTAATCTTTATTCTTGATAATAGTTTCTACTCCTATTCCTCTGAAAATCTAAAATGATAGAATCTCAAAATAGATTACAAAAATTCACTACCTCTCAAATATTCAGATGAGAATATATGCGCTTCCCAGTAGTAAAGAGAGAAACAAGTAAGTTATCAGAAATAGCCCAAATGTCTATGGTCTCAAGTCCTGTCGCACTTATTCTCATTCTGTATCTGTGGCTTTATAGTAATTTTCCTGTGATCAGCTGACAGAAGAAGAAACTGGGGCCTGCTTTACAGAACCTTCTGTGGGATATTCAGGCACCATGAACGAGTAGATAGTTATAGCACTTTGACTGTACTAGGATGACCTTGAAAGGACGCTGGTAAAGGGAAATTCTCTAGGTGGGCAGAACATTGAATAGTGTCTCTGGTGGTTGGTTTGCAAGGAGAAGTGGCCAGTTGAGTGACTTTATAGATGTATGAGCTCTTGAGTGAATTGTTTGGCTAGCTGGTTAGGGACTTAGAAGAGGCATGACTGGAAAATTGGTCACAAGGAAATTGGGGATGTGGTAGGTTGTAGACCTTGCTGAGTGGACACAATACCAAAAGATAACCTGAGTGGAGGAGGATGTTAGTAATTAAGTGAAAAGGTGGCTCCTTTTTGTGGATAGCAATCCTTTTTCCCATGCCACTCCTGTTCTTGCACAATAGAGCCATATGCAAAATGGCCAGGAACCACTGGGTGGGGATTATGCATGGCTTCAAAAGCATGACTGACTCGCCATGCTGACCCAGCTATGGCCATTGGTGATTGCTCAGTCAGCTGACTGAAGAGATGAGTAGTGGGTGGCTGGTAGGGTACTATTCTCCAGAGTGATTGCAGCCAATGATGGTGCATATATTCCTTTGGATCACTTCTGTCATAGAGCAGTATTTGTTCTTACTGGATTCATATTTCCTATATATACACCTTCCTTGCATGCAATGATTGTGATAAATTACCATCCATGGACTGATAGAATGTTTGATCTGCCATCATGGTATTCAAATAGCATTGTTTCTGGTCAAGGGACTCATCTTCCAGCAAAGGATAGACATAAAGTTCATGGTGGTATAATTCACTGGTTTTGCTATGACATCCTGCAGCTGCTGGCAGGACAGTGGGGTGGAAGACTTCGTCATGATGTCATAACTCCCATCAAGCCTACCAAACTTCCCCAGGAGACTGTGATACTGTGAATTGAATAGGTGGCATTTTTTCTCTGTAATTAGAGTCAATGGATTGAAGAATCGTATGATGAACATGGTAGTGACACCACCCATGATTACTCTTAGTGACTCATTAACAAAATTTTTGTTTCCTGTTCCCATGACCTTACTTTGTGCCAACCTAGAGGCCTTTGTCCTAAAGAGAGGAATGTTTCAATTGGCAGACACAATGGTTCCATTGAACTGGAAGTGAATTCTGCTCCCTGAACGCTGTGGCATCCTCATGCCTCTGAGTGGACAAGCAAAGAAGGAAGCTACTGTGCTGGCTGGGGTGATGGACCTGTTTGCAATCAGGGGCCATCAGATAGCTACTTCCTAGTGTCTGGGTCCTAGAAGATCCCCTAAGGTGCCTTTTGGTATTAACGTGTTCTGTGGTTAGGGGCGATGGAAAACTATCACAGTTCCCATAGCTAATGGACAATCAATTGTACATCTTTCCTCTAGAAAAAAAGGAAATAATAATATTCTCATTGTTATGGAACTAACCCAGAGCCTTCACATTCATAGAATGATGATGTTAAATTTGACTATCGCAACAATGTTTAAATGTATCATTTAGCAGAGCACTAACTATATTAATAATATTGTATAAACACCATTGCTGTAGATGTTTTTTAGAATGAGAACGTTTTAGTGTTTCCCTGTTTGCTAAGATTTGTAATAATAAATATATGTTGAATTGTGTAAAATACTTTTCTGCATCTATGAAATGACTCCTTTGTTCTCTTAATTTGATAAAGTATATTGATTTGTTTTAGTCAGTCCAATGATTTTTAGGTTAAAATCCATGGCACATGAAAGATTGTCATTTTCATATACAGATGGATTTATTTTAAAATTTGCTAAGGATTTTGCAGTCTATGTTCATAAATTAAATGTGTCTTTAATTTCCATTTCTTTCAATATATTTGTCAGTTTGGGTATCATTGCTATGATGCTTTCACAAAGCAATTTGGAAAATTCTTTTAATTAAAAAAAAACTTCTTAAAGTGTTCATTCACTAGTGAACTCTTCTTTGTCTTTGTGAGAGACTTTTAGTGACCAACTCAGTTTCTTTCCTAAATGTATTACTTTTAATTCTGGGTGACTTATTAGCATAAAATTGTTTTTAATATTAATTTATTATACATTTAATGTTTGTAGCTCTTATAGTAGGCCCTTTCTTTTATTCCTGGCATTTTGAGTTTTCTCTTTTGAAAAGATCAGTATTGCTAGTATTTACTAATTTCATTTATTTTTCAGAAAAAAACTTCAAAATCTAAAATGTTCATTGCTAACTTTTCTACTTTCCATTTTGAGATTACTATACTATTAATCTGATTTATGATTGTTAATCATTGCTTTCTTATGGCCTATTTTAGGATTAGTTTGTTCATTTTTTTGGTCTAGTTTCTTAATCTCAAGTCATTATATTAAATCTTCCTTATCTAGGCATGGTGTTGCGTGCCTATGATCTCAGCACATGGGAGACTAAGGCAGGGGAACACAAGTTTGGAGCTAGCCTTCATTCCATAGTAAGAATTTATTTTTTTCATATCAGCATTTTTAATGGTAAAATGTCCTCTAAGTGATACTTTAGTTGTGTCTCACAAATGTGTTTTATTTTCCATACCATCTGACTTAATATACATTCTAATTTGACTCATAGGTTATATATGTTTTTTAGTTTTTTTTCAAATGTAAAGGTTTTATAAATGTCTTCTTGGTATCTAATTTAACTGATTGCAGTTAAATTATACATTCTGTATGATTTTAATGTGTTAAACTTTTTGAGATTTTTATAGAATCACATATAGTTTATTTTTGAGACGGGTTCACAGGCACCCAAGTGTATACCTGAAATTTTTTGCTTTGCATTTGATTGTCAGTTAGGTCAAATTAGATGAGGCACACACTCTTGCCACTAGTCCATATTCCCAGCAGGTTAAATTAATTGATAGAGTTCATCTCTTCTATATTCTTGCAGGTCAACCCCCCCCATCAACTTTATCATTGAAAGAGGAGTGTTAACATTTTGAAGTATGATTACACATTTGTCTCTTCTTTTTCAGTTCTGTCAAATTTGTTTCCTACATTTTAAAACTGTACAATGGTGTACATAATAATTTAAGATTTTTAAGTGTAGTTAATGAACTTACCCTTCATCTTTATGGAATGTTCCCTCTGTATCTCTGGCCATGATCCTTGTGATGTTTTTCTCCCCTCTGCTTGATACGAAGGTCAAGGCAGTTGATTTTCCTTCTGGCCTCCTGATTATGAGTGTGTAGAATGGTTCACCTGCAAATTAATAATGTGGTTGTTTGGGGTTCTAGTCCTATGCATAGTACATGCCTTTTTTTTTTTTTACTGAAAATAGTTGAAACAATAAGTGAATCTGGGAGGGAAGATCAGAACTCAATTGCAGACATAATGTTGGATGTTCTTTACTTTTAAATTTAATTTTATTGTACAGGTGATATACAGAGAAGTTACAGTTGCATAAGTAAGGTAATAAGGACATTTGTTTTTGAACAACATTACCTCCTCCCTCATTTTTTCCAATTCCTTTGACTTCTCACCCTACAAGTTGTAAAGTTCATTTCCAACAGTTTCTAGTGAGTGTCACTGATGCTAATATTAGATATTCTTAAGGACCAGGTAAGTATAAATGGAGATAATTTTCCAAGCCTTTACTAAATAACAAACATAATCCCAAATACCCCCCAGGTACAAACAGATTGAATTCTTGAACCAGACCAAGGGGTGAATAATCATTATTGTTCTCTTTTGTGAATGAGAAACTGAGACAGGGAGGCTGAACTACTCACAAAGTTTATAGGGAGGCAAAATGTGGGTATCAGGTGATGTGTTGAGCTCATCCTGAATCTGCATGCACATCTAGTCAATACTTACTCTTATCCTTTACTATCTTCTCACGGTCTTCAGAGTAAGCATTGAAATATATTACCTGCCCTGTAAAACAAGATCTAGTCCCTGCTTGCTTTCAGAGTCTCATTTTGAAATACATTCTCAACCTGATTTGCCTCCTTCGTGGAGTGCATTTCTAAGATTTCAAATGGAATATGTGTTCTCCTCCAGGAACATGGCTAAAGTCATGTGTATTTATAAGGAAACCAAGTGGCCAAAGCTGTAAAAATGGCTCCACCCTTTTTCAAGTTCCATATAATTTTTCTTTGACCCATGGGAATGCTATTTAAACAAAAGTTGATTTAAAGTATAAAATGGAACCCAGAGAATCCCCTATGACCCTGAGTATTTCCTTGATGATGCCTCAGATTATTCTGGATATAAAAACAACTGTCCCTTTGTTGGGCATCAGCTTGGCATTGAGGGGGAGAGGGCTGCCTCTCCCCCAGCCCTGGGGCTGTATGACTGTTAGCCATTCCTACCCCCTTCCGGGTCCGGAATGGGAAGAGGTAGCCAAACCAGCCCCGCCCTCCGTCTGTGAGCACCTATGCCACAATGGTGTCAGCCAAGCTCAGGGGGAGTGGGGTCCTATGGGACGTGACATTAACCTTGGAGGAGGTCCTAGGGTGTCTCTCTTGGATGGACAGCTTATCAGCCAAACACTGATGCCTAGCTAGAGGCTCCAAGTCATTCCCCTTCCCACCATCATTACTGCTATGAATGTATTTGCCCTTCCCATTATTAAACGGAATTCCAAGGAGTTTTCCCTGAGAAGCCCTGGCATCCCACGTCCTTTGTTCTTAGGGAGTAAACGGGGGAGGGGCATCTTAGCGTTCACACATGGGTCCAAGGCTTTCATGTGGCCCTTGCTCCGCCCTTGCTACCTGCTGGTCAGGCATCTCCTGCATGAGGGTGAAAGGGGCCACATGGGAGATAAAAGGCCTGACGCCCCTTTTGAAATGCAGATATCACTTAGGGTTGTTGGAGGGGACATTGCTAAATAAGGGAGCATGAGGAACTTCTTGGTATATCCACTTTCTTGTTTGTTTCAACTTTGCATGGATTAGAAAATCATATTCTACCCACACTGACAACAAAAGGTCCCATGAGGGTGCTGGCCAGATCTGACCTCCATGTTGTGGTCCCCTCTCTTGGGAGGACCCCATTACATTTGGTGCATGTGCCAGGAAGAGTCCTTAACCACATTTTTTGGGGAAGATGGAAGATGCCTAGGTGAAGAAAAGAAACCTCCAGAGCTGTAGTTCAAAGGTCTTCATGTGTTGTGCCAAGTAACGCAACCACCACCAAGAAGTCCACCGAGACTCAGACATTCCAAAATGCAAAAGCAAGGCAAGGCTTTATTTAAGCAAGCTGCAACTCAGGCCTCACCCTACCCACTGACACAGCGGAGGTTAGGAGGAAGCCCCAAGCTACGATTACACAGGGCTTATAAAGGCAAAAAACAAAGTTACAGCAATCAGGTGTTTAAGCAAGCAAGATTACGGGTACAAATCTGATTGGCTCAGGGCTCGAGGCATTCTGGGGGCAGTTAGAGTTAAGAATTTCCAGTGAGTTCTAGACTGACTGGGCCCTAATGGGCTTGTCCTGGGTCTGCTCACAGGGCCTGCTTATCTCAGGTTCACATGGTAAAGTGGGGTTCGCGTGGTAAAGTGGGGTCTGACTTCAAAGTCTGGCACTTCACATGGAGTAACTGGGACTGAAGGAAAAACAAAAGGCTCTTTTAAAACAGGTAACAAACAGTTCAAGAAATGTATCCAATGCCTAACGTATGAAACTGTAACCTTTCTGTACATCAGTTTGATAAAAATTAAAAAATTAAAAAAAATTAGAAAAAGAAATTAAAAAGGAAAAATTAAAAAAGAAAGGCAGCCCGGAGGCAAAGAGCGGTACCTGGTTTCAGAATGCCTATAAGCTTCAGAGTTTTTGCAATGCTGATAAAAGCCAATGTGTAAGTGTTAGAGCAGAGGTTAGTAAAAGGCTTTGGAAATCAAGAATGCATTTCTAGATAAGAAATTTGGAAGTGAAGTAGTCCTAAATGATTGTTCCAAAGTGAGAAAAGGAAAATTATGGCTACCAAAATGAGTGTTTAATTACCATTCCAGTTTGTTTATAGGTTTTTTGTAACAGTTCCCAGCAGGCCCACAGAGAAGGACAGATGATTTCCACAAGTTTGTCAGATGTAATGTTGGCCCTTAATAAGTTCCAGAAAGTTGCAGGCAGCCCAGCAGGAGGTGTGACATTCTATTGGAGCCACTGGGAGCCATTGCTGCCTGCTGCCACCACGTCCTCTGTGCATCCCATTTGGTTTGAGATCAAGGATAGCCTAACTGTCATCCGGAAGAATCTATATCTTTATCCTGAGCATCCCTACTGTAGTAAAAGCAGATGGGACTCCATCACATGCAGCTGATTCCTGCTGGAAGGCCACTTTCGATCTGCTGAAACTAAGATTTTGGGGGGACATCCTTCCTGTGGTAGCCTTCCCACTCCTCTGAGTTGTCTGGAGTTGAATAACTCTATTAAGAAAATTGGAAAGCATGCATGGCAGGCTAGAGAGTCACTCCCAGGTGGTGCCTGGGGTGGGAGGTGTGTCCAAGTGTATCAGAGTGTGTCCACATGGATTAGGGTGTGACCTCAGAGAAAGGAGGGAGGTAACTGCCGCCAGGTGTACCAGTTACCTAGGTAACTGGATGGAGATTTAAACAGGTGAGAATACCTGCAGCTGACCTGGGGGTGGACCTCACAGATAACCTGTTTTCTTTCTGAGTACAAGCTTAAGAGCAGCAGTCCCTTTGGACTGGCTCTTGTCTCATCCTAGCTCTCCCCAGCAGCCTATGGGTGGAGTCACTACAGTCCAGGCAAGATTAAGCTTTCCAAAAGAGAAATCAATGATTTGATTTTTATGTACAAGAAAAAAAGGGGGGAATGCAATATGGAAGTCAGATCTGGCCAGCACCATCATTGGCTGTTGAGGGATGTCAGACTGACTACATCTCAGATTAGTTAAAGAGAGCAGGAGCCGACTCCATCTTCACTAAGATCTTCCCAACCCTATCCAGGGAAGTTCCCCTTAGCTGTGATATGATTGTGTAAACTGTTGACCACCTGAGTAGTGAAACGCTCAAGGTTAAACCCGTGCCCTCCCATGAGTAGGCGTATCTGCCTGCATCATGTGAGCCCCGCAAAATCCATGTGCCAATTCTATCTAAAATGATAGGTTGGTTCAAACAGTTGCTATGAGGCAGATTATAACTCCATTGGCCACCTGCGAGTGACCTGGCATGTTCTGTAAGTGTTGTAACCTCATTGGCCACCTGCATGTGGCAGGCTTGACTCTGTGGTGCCTTTATAACCCGACCCCGAGTGTGGCCGGGGGTGTGCCGTCTCAGCTCCCGAGTCTGGGCCATGACCGATTCTTGTCTGTGATGCTGGAAAGAAATGAGTAGTGACATCTCCTGGTAGTTCTTATGTACCTTCCTCAGTCATTAGAGGCAGGACAGGACTGGGTGTTGACATTGCTGGTTGTGATAAAGGTCTTACGTTTACATTAAAAAAAGTCTATATTCATTACAAATACATACAGAAGGACTCAGGGGTGAAACAACATGATGACAGGAATTTGCTCAAAGAAATTACCAGCAGAAAGAAACAGCTGAAGCAAAGTAGCCTGATGTGCAAAGGACTGGAACTATGCTGTCTTCTTCCCAGTAGTTGGGAAAATGTCCACAATTAAAAAAACAGAGTTACAGAATTTTGGCCTGCATCATACTTCTTATGTCTGATTTCTTTGGAGCTTGGCTCCTGATTAAACTATCTCCTGAGCTGTGCACAAAGCACTATTTTCCTCCTTTGATGTCAATTCAAAAGTACCTGACAGTAGGTAACCTGGAGCCCAATGGAGTGGAGTGGATTTCCTTACATTGGAAAGAGCAGAGACATAGCGCCTCTGCGTTGGTTTTTCTTGATGTCCTGATGTAAACATTGCTTGAGCCTGGACCCAGAGGCGGCCCAGTCCCTGTTCCAGAAGGCGCCTGTGGTAAGGGCAGCCAGGCTTGTGTACCTCTGTGGAGTGTTGGGTTTGGAGTCAAGCAAGTACAACAGAAGACTTTGGTGGTGAGGATTGTGGGTTTTTATGTGAGGAAGAGGCGCTGCCTCTTTCAGATACTCAATACGAATCAAGTGAGGGTAATTAAAAGGGCACGCTGCTGGGCTGGGAGTGGTGGCACATCCTGTTTCAAATCCCAGCTACTCAGGAGTGGAGGTAGGAGGATCATGGCACGAGGCCAGGTCTAAAAGCAAATTAAAGCAAAACAGCCTTGGGTATAGTAGTGTGCTAAGCTAGCAAGCATGAGGGCTGGAGATCAGCACACACACACACAGAGGGAAAGAGAAAAAGAAAAGAGAACAGCTTTGGAACAACCATTTGTCAGCGGTGTCCTTCAGAAAGCTGCTAGTGTCTTGAGAGAGTGTTGCCATCTGTACAATGATTTCACCTACTCAGGTGAGTTGCATGAGGACTTAATAAGGTACAGTGCACAATCTTAGTCTCATTGAAAACTGTAGGAAGTCATAATGTTAGTTGACCTTTTCCTGAGCTGGACTTCATAGAATTCTCACTTATTTCTGACACTGCGCAGGCTTAGATTTCCTGTGTTCTTGTGTGAATGCTGGATCAGGAGCAGCAAGTGGTGGAGCCCAACATTCACTATCCCTCACCCACTAGCACCTGTCTTCATCTCAAATGCTTGTGTTTTTCACTTGAGTCTCTGTTTTTCCTGCCTAGAATGTTGACATGATTCCTGGGGATACAGTAACTACCTTGCCACCATGAGAAGTAGCGTACAATCTAAGGGTGTTTAGAGCAGAAAATAAAAGCAGCCTAAGCCCCTGATAGCATGTAGTTCTACACCAGAGCTGGGTTACCCACTTTAGAATTTTAAACTCTTGTTATCTCTAAAACAGGAAGGAAGGAAGAAAGACTGTGTGCACAGACTGGAAGTCTTTGATTGTGTGTGTGCACACGATGCTTGTGTACTGAGGTTTGAACTCGGCCTCATATTCTGGCTTGGCTGTTTTGCTCAAGGCTGGCGCTCTACCACTTAAGCCCACACCTCCAGTTCTTGATCGTTTGGTGGTTAAATGGAGGTAAGAGTCTTACAGACTTTGTTGTCTGGGCTGGCTTCAAGTCTCAATCCTCAGATTTCAGCTGCCTGAGTAGCTAGGATTAGCAGGCATGAGCCACCAGTGCCCGGCTCGAAATCTTCACCTAGCAAAATGTCAATTCTCCCTAAAGTGCATCTACAGATTTAATATAACTACAATAAAAATCCCAGAATTTTTTTATAGACCCAAACAAATTTATTGCAATACTTATATGAAATAACAAAAGAAGTAATATAGTCAAACATTTACTGTAAAAAAAGTTGGAGAAAGCACACAAAACCACTTTAAGACATTATGGAACTACAGAAATGAAGACTGGTACTGGTGAAGGGATGGAAAAGAGAATGATGGGCCATAATGGAGAATCCAGAAAATGGTTTGGGGGATGGGGAACAGAAACTATGTAGCCCAGGATGTCCTCAATTTACAATCCTCTTGGAGGGCTGAAATTACAGGTGTGTACCACTATACCCTGCTGTGAGTTCCATTTGTATTTCTTCTTGTTAGGCAGATATTATTCATGTGGGAATTAGGGAAATGAGGCCCAAGATCCAGCCAGGGCTTTGTTGAGAAGGAAGGAGGAAAAATGAACTGGGTATCCAGTTAGTGGTCTCTATCCCAGTGTGACAGCTGGATGTGAGAGAGGCAATTTGATTTAAGGAGGGAAGATAACAGAGATCCAAGCCCCCTTTACTGGGAGGATTGTCAGTCTGACCAGGTGAAGATGCTCTTCAACTTTCCAATATTTTAGAATAAAAAGTATTTTCTATACTCAGAAGATTATTAGGAAAGTGAAAATACTGTATGATACTATGCTGGAGGGGGGTTATGTGTCTTCATGCATTTGTTCAGATCTACAAAATGCACAACACTAACAGTAAACCCTAATATAAACTATGGAATCTGAGTGTTGATGGTGTATCAGTGTTTGGTTCATCAGTTGTAACATATGCATTGTTCTGGTAGGGGATGTTGATAATGAGAGAAGCTTTGCATGGGTAGGGGCAGAGGGCTAGGGCTTTCTGCCTAGGGCTTGCGTGAGTTGAAGACCAATGTTGTAATTATCAGCTCAGCCTATGAGGCATGGCTGTCTAATGGCTGGGGCTAAAGGCTAGGTACTAACAGGGGTTGGGCAAGCTGGAGTGGGCATAGGAGAGTTTCCCATCTCTTCCACTGACCCACTGTGAGCCTGAAGCTTCTTGTTCATTGTCTCTCCAATGTGGAGATGTGGTTGATCTTAGTGAGGGACAAGGAAAAGTTTATTTCAGAGTTCCCTTCCACCCACCCCCTCCTGCCACTTCATTCTCTGCAAGGATTCTCTACTTAGATGTTCTGGAAAACAAATCCCTCTCATTGTCTTGACCTTTGCTAGCCTTACTTCTCTTCTAGTTGTCTTTAGATTTTATCTCTTCTCTCCTATTAGATCACCCACCATGATGTATGTGGTTATAAGTACAATATGAAAACATACCTGTACTCTTTTTTTTTTGGGGGGGGGCATTTGATCACAAAAATGAGTGGCACTGAGAAGCAGGAAAGCTCAAATGAGTTAAGAGGAAGGGAAAATTTCCCCCTGGTCAAAGACTCTACTAATGGCACTAGCTCAACAGGCTGAATCTCAGCCACTGTAGAATGCCAGATTCCATGGGGTGGTGGTGACTCTCCTGCCCATGTCCCCTCCTTTGACATCTTAAGCAAGTGGCACCAGGGCCATGGCATTACTTTGCTTAAGGGCCCTCTCCTGCTGCTGGAACCCACATTCTGCACATGAAGGAGTGGCTCCTAGTCACTGGCTTTTAGAAATCACCATACAAATGGCTCCACCAAACTGGCCCTTGGTGGGCAATCTAGGCACACACAGGGGTACCAGGGACTCCCCAGCAGATTTGGGTAGCAGGCAGAGATCCTGTCCATTGTTTTGACAACACAGCCTCATCTCCCTATTGGTGTCCTTAAACTCATAATTTATTCACTCTGTATCCTCATCTTAGGGTGGGAATCTGCACCTAGGGGAACAAGTGAGGCCCCAAGAGAATGCCAGGAGCAGATGCCTGCAAAGTCATGGTTTACACTGATTTGGAGGAGTTCCCCAGTCACCAATCAGTGACTTATCTTACTGTTGCTTCATAATGATATTGGATAGCTGTTATTTGAAACTAGAACAGGTTAGAAGTAAAAATGTAGAAATGTTAAAAGGGGAAAAATATCAATTATTTCCACCGTGGAGATGACCTACTTTCAATCGTGTGGATAATCTGTTTATTTCCTAATAAACTTTCCAATTACTCTTTCTCAAAACAAAACAAACACACAAAAATATTGGGGATAGGGTTTTTGGACTAGTTAAATTTAGTAGCAGACTTGAGAAAAAGCTAAACAAAAAATGAGTTAAGAATCAGGCAGCTCCCTGAGCTGGGGCTGAGAACTGCACGCAATCATGGGAACTGACAGCATTTCGAGAAAACTAGAAATGAGTTGTAGAAAACAACTCAACTTACTACAGCTTTATCGGTTACCCAGTCAATCTGGTTGCAACTTAATTGGTGAATGGGCCATAAGGCCTTCTGTCAATACTGAAGTGTAATTACTGTTAAATTCTATATTTGTTTGGTCCATTGGGTCTAGTGCAAATATTTAATCCAAGTTCATGGCCTCCTCCAAATTTATTTCACAGAAAGTAGTGTTGTTATGTCACAGAAAGGTATAAAAATGATAAGAAAAATGAGTGCAAAGAAAGGCTGAAAACACGATTTTAAAAATGGATCAAGATTATCAGCATGCACAGCAATTTAGGGGCCATGCAATTTGTGACAAAGAGCACAACACAAGTATTGCCTAGAGGGTCTGTGATTATAGAATTGTGGATGAAATGGTTATCATTTCTAAATCCTTTCTCTTGTCTGCACACAATATCCATTGCTCTTGCTCAAGCACAGGAATTTTCATTCTTGCTGGGATCATTGCAGTAGCAATAGATTCTGATCTCCCTGGCTTCGGGTTCATCTTTGCTTAACTCAACCCCACTATTGATGCCAGAAGATAAATACAAACTGAATTTATGTTTAAAATCTTTCAGAAGCAGTAGTTCCCAAACTACTTTTCAGTATTCCAGAGAATTTGTGCTTTAAAGGGTTTATTTTTCAATTTTCTGTTTTAATTTCTGTTTTCATTTTCTGAATTTGAAATTTAAATATTGACATTACTTACCTAATATTTCTGGTTAAAGTAGAAGCTCTTAGCCCCAGGGAAGATATGTTCTATGGTAACCAGTTCTGAAGGGCTGCTTCTTAGAGAGTCTACTAGCCTGAGATATTAGAAAACCTTCATATTCGTGGTGGGGGTTTTTAGCTGCTGTGCTATTTTAAGTTATTTTTACTTTTGATTACGTTTTTACAAATTTATATCCAGAATGAATTAATGGCTAAAGATACACTTTAACAATGCAACAAGCTAAAGAAAAACTTAAGAAAGGGGCTGGGGATATGGCCTAGTGGCAAGAGAGCTTGCCTTGTATACATGAGGCCCTGGGTTCCATTCCCCAGCACCACATCAACAGAAAACGGCCAGAAGTGGCGCTGTGGCTCAAGTGGCAGAGTGCTAGCCTTGAGCAAAAGGAAGTCAGGGACAGTGCTCAGGCCCTGAGTCCAAGGCCCAGGACTGGCCAAAAAAAAAAAGAAAAAAAAAGAAAAACTTAAGAAAGAGCATTATTCTTTAGGCTCTTATAGGTGATTTTTATCAGCTCTAGAATTACAATTGTGTAATAACACATCCTGTGTAATGCTTCAAGACGTACCCCTGACACTTAAAAAAATGACCTTTACCTGCAGTGTGTGTCTTGTTTGCTGGGTTCGAAGTGCCTATCACTTGTTCTTGCTGGGAAGAGCTGGGAAAGAGAAGCCCGAAGCCCTTTTCTAAATCCATCATTTAGAAATAAGCACAAATGTTTTTAAAAATAAACCAGTTGTTTGTTTTTTTTAATGGCAAAGACAAGCATTCCAACATTAGGTTCAGGAAAACAGTTTTATGCTATTTTTGCTACTGTAAAATGTAGTCAAAATCATACTATATTAGGTGTGTTCAAACTCAAAACACACCCACAATTCAAGATGTTAATGTTTGGTCAAGAAATGATGCCTTTCTTCACTTACTTAAGGTACATTAAGGGGTATATGTTGCTTATTTAAGGAAACTAAATAGTTTAGAACAAATATGAGTAAGGATTGGATTACAAAGTGAACTTTTTAATATCATCTATAATATACTGACCTAAGATATTTTATGCTCAAAACTATCTTATGCTACATATAAATGTCATTGTATTATATATTATTTTTTGTATTTATTATAAATATATCATTACATATATGTATATTACACATATGTAATTATGTGTGTATGTGAGTATATGTGTACAGGTACTAGAACTTGAACTCAGGGCCTGGGCACTGTCCCTTAGCTTTTTCACTCAAAGTTGGAGCTCTTCCACTTAAGTTACAGTACTACTTCAGACTTTCATGGACTCTCCTGCTCAAGGTGGCTTTGAATAATGATCCTCAAATCTCAGCCTCCTGAATAGCTAAGATTATAGGTGTGAGCCACCGGTGCCCAGCAGCATTTTATATTCTGTCATCTCAAAAAGTCTCATAGGTTTGGAGTTACATTCAGTTTCCGCAGTGTGACATGTGCGTATTTGTGAGACTCGGTTTACCATCCACTCCCCAGAACACCTGCCCTCTACCAGTCAGTGCCTTACTGTGGGAAGTTGCCTGAAGCATGTCCTCAACAACTGGGGATTTTACAGGTCCTCCTCTCAGCCAGGGCTGGTCACTACTTTTGAACTAAATCATTATTTTCTTAATCTCAGACATGGATTTCTCTCCAAGAATTTCCCTTTTGATAAATTTGCATTACTTTCCCTAGTCCCAAAACACCCTTTTCACAATTCATCTAGTTATCAAGACATTTTGTGCCTAGGTAATGAGGTGTCTGTTTCTCTTATCAGACTGAGAATTCTTTGCCAGATGTTGGGGTCCAGTTTTATGGACTTCAGGGGGAAAGGCATTGGAGAGCATACCAGAGACGCCACCCTTCACCCCAGCCCTGGGGAAATGAGGAAGCAGGCCACAATTCTCTGGGCCCGGAACCAGAAGAACTGGCTTTGCACCCAGCCCCCAACTTTCTTGCCAGCCCAGGGGCCCCCCAGTCTCTCCCTGGCACAGCGCTTTCAAGTGATGTTAGCTCATGAGGGGGTCATGTGACAAGCTCCCAGCCTATCAGCGTCCTGGCCGATCGCCCTCCCTTCCTATCACTTCCCTTTACCCCTGCCTTCATAAATCAGATAGCTCTTGAAGCTTCTCCGAGGTCCGAGTATGCCTGGCTTTCTTTACTGGTAAGGAGGTGGGTAAGCGTTCTCGTTCGGCCGCGTGCACGTGAGGTCAGTGCTGGGTCCCCCGCCCCATCTTGGCCTTACCTGCCAGCTGGGTGACCAGGAGAGAGGGTGAGAAAGGGAGTGGTGAGAAGCATAGCTGAGCCTTGATCCTCACGCCAGGGGAGGCGACCCGAGCCCTACAGCCAGACAGTTTTATGTTTTCTTTTTTCTTTCTTTCCAAGTACCAGGAGTAGAACTCAGGCCCTAGACATTGTCCCTTAGCTTTTTTTCACTCAAGACTGGCAATCTACAACTTGAGCCACACCTCTACTTCCAGCTTTTTGCTGGTTAGCTGGAGTTAAGACCCTCCTGTCTTGGCTGGCCTCAAACCACAATCTTTGGACCTCAACCTTCTGAGTAGCTGGGATTACAGGTGTGAGCCTCTATCACCTTGTTTGCCCTGAGGTTTTGCCTTATTCATGTTTGTATCCCCTTAGCACAATGCCCAGAACAAGAAATTGGCTCTCTATAAATGTTTAAAACGATGTTCCATAAGATAATTCCAATCTAGAAAATGCTTAATTATATTCCAAATGCCCCACTTAAAATGCCAGAAAGAATGACATGGATTTTGGAAAGATTATGGTCCTAAAAAAAATCTTGTTGCTTTAACAGTATCCTGTCTGATTGTCACAGCCTCTCTACAGGGTGATGCCCTTAAGGGGACTTGGATGGATGGGCTGTGCTTGGGGTGGGGGGGGAGGCATATTCCCCCAAGCTCAGCTGGGTGGCTTGGATGAATGGGACTCAGATGGGTCTTTCTTTCCTTGGTACTGACTTCTGGTTGCCTCTGGAGAGGACTGTATTGCTAAAGTTAATGAAATTAAGGCAGAAAAGGATAACAAAGCCAGGCTATTACTTTAAGATGTTATTTTATTGCCTTGCAAGGAAAGAGACCCTTGGAGAGAAGAATCAGGGCACATGAGCACACGAGTCACACTTATTTTAGCTTCTGAGAAATCCTAAGGGAAAGCAGGCGTCTGCTCTCCCCCACTTCCCTTCTCTCTCTGGCCTGGGAATAAAGGGCCTGCCTCTTGAAAACCTGCTCTTTCTAATAACTCAGGGCTGGGGAGGTTTACTGACCAGCACTCTCATCTCACCTCTGAGGAATATCATAACATTGCTGTTGATTATTCTGAGGACACGCATCACACTTTTTAGTATCCTATTTGAGCAAAACACAAGGCATGAAGAAATAAAAGTGGTAGCTTCTATTGTCTAAAAAGAAAGGTACTCTTTACCTGACTTACAAAACGGCAATTTTTCTGTACATCATCTTTATAATAACATTTAATATTTTTTTTAAATCTGTGTTCCATAGATTCTTTTACTATTTGGACTGGAAGAGCGGTAGTACATTCTGCTAACTTTACCCTAACTCTGCTTTAAAATGATGCCACATGGGTCACCTCAAATGCCTCCAAGAGAATTTAATTAGTCAACAAAGCTCCAGGTGATTTGTCTGAAAGCAATCTTTGCAAAAATAATTTGAGCAAAGAGAAATTGGCCAATAAGATCATTTTGGTCAAAAATGAATGCTTTGTAGTCATTGATTTTTCATTTGTTAATCATCCTGGCAGACTGTCAGGAGGTTTTGCAACCGTTAATATATTTGTTTGACATGTTTTGTCTCCCTTGCCTTTTAAAAATGTACTGAGTGTTTTTCTTATTCTTCTGCTATTTTGATTTTTTGAAATTAAGTTTCAGCTCTATGTCATATATGATAATAAATGATTGGAAATAATATCTTAAATGCTTAGCAAAACAGAATTAGTTAAAATTTCTCTACATCCAACAATAGGTAAACTACTTAAATTAATCATGGTATGTTTCAAAGAAGTAACCCTTGGCTATCTCCCTAAATCAGCTATTTTTTCTTGAGATGAGGTCTTGCTATGTAGCACGGGTTAACTTCAAACTCACTTAATTTCAATCCTTTTACGTTAATCTTACAAACGCAGGAATTACCATGATTAATGTGTACCATATCTTGATCTCAAATTAGCTATTTATGAAGACTCAGACCTAAGATTTATCGATACTCATCTTAGAGAAAAGTCGTCTTTTCACATATAGAAAAGTATCTAGGGGACACATACCTGGAAGGTTTGTTCCCATGGATAGGTATGGGGAGCTCTTTGTGTTTGTCTTTGTTTCTCCCTCTTTAACAAGTATCCAGTGTTTTTTTAGAGAAAAATAATATTAAAAACTTGTGTAGTACTCAAAAAGGAAATGGTTTGGAATTATCACTCTCCGGACATGTTGGAGATTTTAATCTTCTCCATCACCAACTCAATGGACTCAGCCAAGGGCTGCCTCTGTCAGTGGGCCTTGGGGCTGGATTCTGACCTCAGCAGAGGGGGATATGTGATCTTCCCAGAACATTCCAG